>NW_028171275.1:2500-7500 GCF_963971535.1 Notolepis coatsorum
TATATCAAATGCAAAGTAGATTTTTCTGGTGGGGATTATTACAGGCTAGCATGTGTCAATGATTAACAACAACACTGATGGATTTTGATGGATTTTTTGTTTTTTGTAAGGGTCCCGCCTCCACCAATCACATGCGGCTCCCTTTGTGTGTGTGTGAGAGCAAGAGAGAGAGAGAGAGAGAGAGAGAGAGAGAGAGAGAGAGAGAAGAGAGAGAGAGAGAGAGAGAGAGAGAGAGAGAGAGATAGTTCTCCAACTTGTGTGAGTTGCAGTGATCTCCTGGTTGTTCCCCATCTAGGTTATCTAACTATTGCGCTGCTGCAACTAGAAACACTGGCCTGGCCTGCTTCTGAGTTCAATAGTATTTTTTAATTTTTAATTTTTTTTAAATCATCTGGCGACCCCCCCCCCCTGCGGCGGCTCGCGACCCCCCACTTTGGGAACCCCTGAACTAGACCTCCCCTTTGGAAGGGTGCAGGCGATCAACTGTTTAAATAGGGACCAAAGGAAACAATTCCGACTTTGCTAGAATGATATTTATTCGGACGTCATGTCCAAACAGCCACCAGGTGGTCAATTAACCAGCATTTAGCTAGTAGCTTTAGCCAGTAGTTAGTAGCGTTTAGCGTCAGCAGTTGTCAATTAGTCATTAGTAGTAGTAGTTAGCTGTCAGTCATTAGCAGTAGCAGATTATTTACCTATACAAAATGGGAAAATAAAACGGCATTATTAGCCACATTATATATAAATGATAATTGTGAATATAATCGGCGCATACAATGCAACGTACTGTTAGCCAGTTAGCTCGGCCACGGGGCATTTCTCCTTACAGGCCTATGGCCATGAGTGTCGCTTAAATAGTGCGTCGCACCGGGGCTGAGGTAGCTCACCTGTCCACAGTCTCAGACGCACGTTCCAGTGAGTGACCACTAGGTGGCACCAGACAATAAATAATAATTGCAATAAATGTCTCTATGGGAATAACAATAATAATAATGAACCCTTTGTAGGAATAACGTCGGATTATTCTCCAATCACCCTCATCGTCTGTAGTGCTTCATCTGAGGTACTGCAGTTTAAAGCAGAGTTATTGTAGTGGTTCATCTGAGGTACTGCAGTTTAAAGAGTTATGTAGTGGTTCATCTGAGGTACTGCAGTTTAAAGCAGAGTTATGTAGTGGTTCACCTGAGGTACTGCAGTTTAAAGATGTATGTAGTGGTTCATCTGAGGTACTGCAGTTTAAAGAGTTATGTAGTGGTTCACCTGAGGTACTGCAGTTTAAAGCAGAGTTATGTAGTGGTTCATCTGAGGTACTGCAGTTTAAAGATGTATGTAGTGGTTCATCTGAGGTACTGCAGTTTAAAGAGTTATGTAGTGGTTCACCTGAGGTACTGCAGTTTAAAGAGTTATGTAGTGGTTCACCTGAGGTACTGCAGTTTAAAGAGTTATGTAGTGGTTCATCTGAGGTACTGCAGTTTAAAGAGTTATGTAGTGGTTCATCTGAGGTACTGCAGTTTAAAGAGTTATGTAGTGGTTCATCTGAGGTACTGCAGTTTAAAGAGTTATGTAGTGGTTCATCTGAGGTACTGCAGTTTAAAGAGTTATGTAGTGGTTCATCTGAGGTACTGCAGTTTAAAGAGTTATGTAGTGGTTCATCTGAGGTACTGCAGTTTAAAGCAGAGTTATGTAGTGGTTCATCTGAGGTACTGCAGTTTAAAGCAGAGTTATGTAGTGGTTCATCTGAGGTACTGCAGTTTAACACATTCTCTGCCACCACTTTGATCATCCTAAACCATCCTCTGCCAGCGCTATTTGTCTATGGAGATGTTCACCTTCTTTGCAGGGCTATAACTTTTTAAATTGTATTGCTAAATTGACATTACTATGGCCCATTCAACCATTATCTATCGTTCAGGATGTAGGAACGTTTTACTTTTTCATTCACACATTCATACTAAAATACCGTCTAGAGTATAAATATGTTTTTATCGTTTTCTGCAGTATTTCATAGAACGTGAGATATAGGCATGAATGCATATATTAGATTATCAAATGCAGTTTGATACGGATCCATGCTATATTAAAAAATTCAACTGTACATGGTCCTAAACGTCATGACTGATCATCTGCGGGTGAACGGAGGGGGGGGGGGGGTCGTTTATAATTCAATGACCGACGTTAAATGATTTATGTAGTATGGGTGATATATGATCAGAGCAGTTTGTATCGAAAATGATAAAGAAAAACGCTGAAACTCACGTCAGTTTCCTCGTAGCGTTGGGCGATGAGAGCGGAGCAAACAGATCCCAATTATGGGATGTTGATCGATGCGATCCATTTCCGGTTTGTATATTACTAATACACGTCCAAATCATGTTGCTTATTGAGTTATGGCAAAGATCCATATCCACGTGTCTGTATTGAGCCCCGGGACGATAAACGAGTGACCGGACGAAAATAGGGGACGGACCGAGCTCCAATGGGCACTTCCGGTTTGGCAACTCGCCGATCGGCCACCAGGTGGCGGTATTGAAGCGTTGCAGAGTTGTGATGGCTCAGACAGCATCAGCCAAGACTCCGTGGGTGAAATATGAATACCATGACGAAAATATGAAATATTGATCTCAAACACGCCTTACGGCGTGATTGGCAGACAATGCATGGCGGAGAAACCCGCCTTAACACGTGATTGGCGGAGAATGGGTTAAATAGTTATGTAGTGGTTCATCTGAGGTACTGCAGTTTAAAGCAGAGTTATTCTGAGGTACTCTCATCCACCCACGTATAATACACACACACACACACACACACACACACACACACACACACACACACACACACACACACACACACACACACACACACACACACACACCTCACCTCCATAGCCATGAAGTGCTTTGAGAAGCTAGTGAAGGGCTACATCTGTTCCTCCCTCCCCATCAACATGGACCCCCTGCAATTTGCATACCGCCCCAACAGGTCCACGGAGGACGCCATAGCCCATGTGCTGCACACAGCAGCATCACACCTGGACAAGAGGCAGGGGAACTATGTGAGAATGCTGTTCATTGACTACAGCTCAGCATTCAATACCATAGTCCCCTCCAAACTCATAGCCAAGCTCATGGACCTGGGCTTGAACTATGACCTCTGCCAGTGGGTCTTGGACTTCCTGACGGGCAGACCCCAGGTGGTAAGAGCAGGCAACTGCACCTCCTCATCCATCACGCTCAACATAGGGGCCCCCCAGGGCTGTGTTCTGAGCCCCCTCCTCTACTCCCTGTACACACATGACTGCGTGGCACAGCGGAACAACAACACAATCATCAAATTTGCTGATGACCAGTGTTGTGCTAGTTACTGAAAAATAGTAACTCAGTTACTTTACTAGTTACTTCATTTCAAAGTAACTTCGTTACTGTACTAGTTACTTACACCCAAAAGTAATGAGTTACTGTGAAAAGTAACTATTTAGTTATTAAAAAAAAAAAAAAAAAAAAAATGGGACAAGGGACTAAACACGTTTCGCAATTATGCCACAACAATGTGGAATGCCCTACCCAAAGCTAGGGGTAACAGTACTGTATATTTGAATACCGTTTATGTCACAAATGTATCAGTACTAAATACCTATATGTCCCTATGCCATAAATGTCATGTATGTTGTGTATGTCATAAATGTCTATATGAATTGAAAATGGGGGACCCTGATGGAAACAAGACAAACGTCTTTCTCAGGTCTGCATCCCCTTAACAATTGTATGTATTGAGCCGTACTGTATTGTACCCATTCTGCAATCTGTTAAATAAAGTTTTCATTCATTCATTCACCATCTTGCAAGTTGCAACGTTGTTTAAGATATCAATCAAAGCATTGCAACGTTAGAATAGTTAGGATATCAATTGTGCATGAAAGGACTATATTTATATTGTTTGATTACATTTACATTTACATTTAGTCATTTAGCTGACGCTTTTATCCAAAGCGACTTACAAGTTCTGTGCGACAAGACAGCAAGAAGGGTATAACTCTATCAGCTGAGTAACAATGTTCATCAAAGTGTTGCATGTTACAGTGTAGGTTAGTTTATTAGGACAAGTGCACAAGTGCATGACATTAAGGTTAGTCAGGGTTAGATTTTTTATTTTTATTTTTTTTTTTATCATTTCAGATAATGGTTGAAGAAGTGAGTCTTTAGTCGACGGCGAAAGATTGGACGGGATTCGGCTGTCCTAACTGGGATGGGTAGTTCATTCCACCATTGTGGGGCAAGGACTGAGAATAGGCGGCTTCTTTTTGATGACCCTCCGGGAGCTTGGATAGGAGTAGATCTGAGGCGGCCAGAAGATGCAGAGCGTAGGGGTCTTGAGGGTGTGTAGTTAGAGACCATTGACCGGAGGTAGGCGGGAGCGGTTCCCTTTGCCGCACGGTATGCTAGGTCGAGGGCCTTGAAGCGGATACGTGCAGCAATGGGGAGCCAGTGCAGGTCCCTAAGAAGTGGGGTGACATGGGCCGACTTCGGTAGGTTTGAGATCAGGCGGGCCGCTGCATTTTGAATGAGTTGAAGAGGCTTGGTGGCAGTGGCCGGGAGGCCAGCTAGCAGTGCGTTGCAGTAGTCGAGGCGGGAGATGACTGTTGATTGGACGAGGAGTTGGGTGGCTTCTTTTGTCAGGAAGGGGCGTATCCTTCTGACGTTGCTCAGGAGGAATCTGCAGGTTCTGGTTGTCGCTGCGATGTGAGCAGAGAAGTTCAACTGGTCGTCGAGGACAACACCAAGGTTCTTGGCGGTCGGCGACGCGGTCACAGCTGCATTCTCGACTGTGATGGAGAGGTCGGTCAGGGGGGAGGATTTGGCCGGCAGGTGGAGCAATTCTGTTTTGCTTAGGTTCAGTTTGAGGTGGTTGGTCGTCATCCAGGCGGAGATGTCGGACAGACAGGCCGAGATCCGCTCAGAGACGTGGATATCTGAGGGAGGGATTAGTATTATGAGATTCCCTGG
>NW_028171275.1:12500-18717 GCF_963971535.1 Notolepis coatsorum
GTTATAGAACACTGGCATTCTGACGTGATGACCCTTCCTTCTGTTATAGTCTCCTTGTTATAGAACACTGGCATTCTGACGGGATGACCCTTCCTTCTTTTATAGTCTCCTTGTTATAGAACACTGGCATTCTGACGTGATGACCCTTCCTTCTTTTATGGTTTCCTTGGCCTTGGCACAGTTCTCTACCTCCTCATCTCTGTTGTTGTGGAATATTTAAAAATAATTAGCCAATGACAGTGAACTGTGGAAATGAGATAGAGTCAGTTGTATATAGTAACAGTGTGTCAAAGTCATGGGAGTACCGCAGGGGTCTGTACTTGGGCCACTGTTATTCACCATGTACATTAATGACCTACCACAGAGTTGTCCAGGTGTCAGCTGCCAGATGTACGCTGACGATACCGTCATCTATGTGTCTGCTGCTAAAACAGCCAGCATGGCAGCTGAGCACCTGACCCAGGTGTTACAGAACCTCTCCGACTGGCTTGTGTCGTCTCATTTGACCTTGCATGTCAAGAAAACTGTCTCTATGTGTATATCCATACGCAAAAGGCCTATAAATGATTTGTCTGAGGTGCAAATTAAAAATGAAATAATTGCCGAAGTGAATGAGGTCAGGTACCTATAGGAATTATATTAGACAAGAATCTAAAATTTGATAAACAGGTACATTATATATGTAAGAAGGTCAAGCCTAATTTAAACTGTTTTCGTTTTATTAGAAGGGATCTGTCAACTAAAGCTGCTCAACTTTATATGCACGCTATGATTCTTTCCCACTTGTCTTATTGTATCACATCATGGTCACAAACCTCACAAACCATACTAAAACCCATAACTATAATATACAAACAGGCTATAAAAATCATGGACCGTAAACCAATGCGATGGCATCACTGCAGTGTTTTGAGTAAGCACAATCTTTTCACGTTTAACGATTTTGTAATTTTGTGTAATATTAGACTAGTTTTTAGATGTTTGCACAATCATGTATCATTATTATTTCTGGACTGGTGGTTAGACGTTGGAGCTCTAGTAGAGCAAACGACTGTACTGTTCCCATGTGCAAGAGTTCGTTTGGACAGTCTGCCTTCTCCGTTAACGGGGCAAACTTATGGAACTCTCTGCCTACTGGCTTAAAACTGGAGTCCAATGCCAACGTCTTCAGCAGAGGACTCAAGGTATGGCTGAAATCAACGCAGCAGTGCTCACATTATGTGTAGACGTGGACTGGTTTTGTTGTTTTGATCATGGACTCTTGCTCTGATAACTATTTGTTCTGGTTTGTGATTTAAATTCTGTATTTTACTGTTGATTTTATTATATCTTTTAGAAAAGCCTCAATGGACTGGTGTCGAAAACGAGCACTTGTTGTGCTATAAACACGCAAAACAGCGCATCATGGTCTGTCCACTGTGGCTGGTCCAATGTGGCTGTGGTGTCCATTTTAAATAAACATTTTCAATCATTCATTCATATAAAAACTTAGAACATAGTTTAATATCTGTGCTTCCACAGAGATGCGTTTATAGAGAGACACACATGTGTACACACAAGGTCTGACCAGAATGTGACCAAGAGGTCTGGTCAGACACAGATTAAATACATAATTGAAATGACGTACATTAGACATCCAGATATGAAAGGTAAACAAAATATGCCCCAGTTAGGGAATGAATAACAAGATTGGCTCAATAGCCTTTGTTATGTCTTAACTGGAGAGGGAAATAGCCTTGGACCTCTCCTATCTCCTCAAACCTTGGTTTGTTGTTAAAGAGACAGTCAGACTGTAGTCAGACTAGTTTACTAGTTGGTCATATTAGTCAAGGCTATCAGAGATAGAATATGTATTTCAACACAGATCTATAATGACATGATACTATTTCCCTCACACTGTCTATACAGTTACATCTGGGAGAGCCCCCCCCCCCCCCTCCTCTGGTTGTTATCTTACTCCATTAAGACCCCCCCTTCCCCCCCACTCACACACTCACACACTCACACACATACTGGCGTCCTGCTGTTCTGTTTGGCTCATTTATTTAGTAAATAAAGCTGGCAGGTAACAGAGGCCTCAGGGGCGGGGGGGCGTGGGCGGGAGCCAGGGGGGGGGGGGGCAGGGGGCAGGGGGCAGGTGTGTGGGTGGGTGGAGAGAGGTGTGGAAGGCTGTCTTTCTCTCTCTTTGTGTTTATGCCTACTTGCACATTTGCTAGTGTGTGTGTGTGTGTGTGTGTGTGTGTGTGTGCATCTGGGTGTGCATCTGGGTGTATTGAGAGAGAGAGAGAGAGAGAGAGAGAGAGAGAGAGAGAGAGAGAGAGAGAGAGAGAGAGAGAGAGAGAGAGAGAGAGAGAGACATATATATGGATGTTGTGACATATTTACTGGAGTGTGTGTGTGTCCATGCGTGCACGTGTGTGTGTATGTGTGTGTATGTGTGTGTATGTGTGTGTGTGTGGTTCAAGGGTCATAATTAGCAACAATAGCAGAGAGATGGGTGGGGATGCGATAACAATAGAGGCTGAAGTGGGGGTTGTGTGTGTATGTGTGTGAGTGTGTGTGTGTGTGTGTGTGTGTGTGTGTGTGTGTGTGTGTGTGTATCTGCGTGTGTGATTGTGTGATTGTGTGAGTGTGTGATTGTGTGTGTGTGTTCTCTGTCCAATTTGTGTGCACGGATAGAGAGAAAAAGGGAGAGAGAGGGAGAGAGAGAGGGAGATGGAGCGAGAGAGGGAGAGAGAGATGGAGAGAGAGAGGCAGATAGAGAGAGGGAGATGGAGAGAGAAAGGGAGAGAGGGAGAGGGAGAGAGAGAGAGGCAGAGAGAGAGAGAGGGAGATGGAGAGAGAGGGAGAGAGAGAGAGGGAGAGAGAGGGAGAGGGAGAGAGAGAGAGAGGGAGAGAGAGAGAGGGAGAGAGAGAGGGATGCACTGGGGACAGGTTGCGTAATTATTGGACGTAGAAGGGGGTCTACATTAGCCAGCTGTCACCTCCTCTGTGTGTGTGTGTGTGTCTGTGTGTGTGTGTGTGTGTGTGTGTGTGTGTGTGTGTGTGTGTGTGTGTTCCTCGCCCGTCAGGACAGTTGCTCAGAGGTTGATAAGTTGAGTCTGCAGCAGTAACCTTCTCCCGTCTGTCAGGTTTAATGGACAGGATGATCCAACCCTCTTTGGGTTTATTGTCCTGCAGAGAATCTCTATCTCTGGTTGTATCTCTTCTCTCTTCTATTATTCTATTATCTGACAGTTGACATTCTGCCCTGAGTCTGAGATACTTGGTGACCCGTTGTGAAGTCGTTGCAGTGTCATCGTGCTCCGATTCACTGAGATAATATTAGTTATTCTACAGAAAGATAATATTGTTCTACAGAAAGATAATATTAGTTGTTCTACAGAAAGATAATATTAGTTGTTCTACAGAAAGATAATATGAGTTGTTCTACAGAAAGATAATATTAGTTGTTCTACAGAAAGATAATATTAGTTGTTCTACAGAAAGATAATATTAGTTGTTCTACAGAAAGATAATATTAGTTGTTCTACAGAAAGATAATATTAGTTATTCTACAGAAAGATAATATTAGTTGTTCTACAGAAAGATAATATTAGTTGTTCTACAGAAAGATAATATTAGTTGTTCTACGGAAAGATAATATTAGTTGTTCTACAGAAAGATAATATTAGTTATTCTACGGAAAGATAATATTAGTTGTTCTACAGAAAGATAATATTAGTTGTTCTACAGAAAGATAATATTAGTTATTCTACAGAAAGATAATATTAGTTGTTCTACAGAAAGATAATATTAGTTGTTCTACAGAAAGATAATATTAGTTATTCTACAGAAAGATAATATTAGTTGTTCTACAGAAAGATAATATTAGTTGTTCTACAGAAAGATAATATTAGTTGTTCTACAGAAAGATAATATTAGTTGTTCTACAGAAAGATAATATTCGTTATTCTACAGAAAGATAATATTAGTTATTCTACAGAAAGATAATATTAGTTGTTCTACAGAAAGATAATATTAGTTATTCTACAGAAAGATAATATTAGTTGTTCTACAGAAAGATAATATTAGTTATTCTACAGAAAGATAATATGAGTTGTTCTACAGAAAGATAATATTAGTTGTTCTACAGAAAGATAATATTAGTTATTCTACAGAAAGATAATATTAGTTATTCTACAGAAAGATTAGTTGTTCTACAGAAAGATAATATTAGTTGTTCTACAGAAAGATAATATTAGTTGTTCTACAGAAAGATAATATTAGTTGTTCTACAGAAAGATAATATGAGTTGTTCTACAGAAAGATAATATTAGTTATTCTACAGAAAGATAATATTAGTTATTCTACAGAAAGATAATATTAGTTATTCTACAGAAAGATAATATTAGTTATTCTACAGAAAGATAATATTAGTTGTTCTACAGAAAGATAATATTAGTTGTTCTACAGAAAGATAATATTAGTTATTCTACAGAAAGATAATATTAGTTGTTCTACAGAAAGATAATATTAGTTATTCTACAGAAAGATAATATTAGTTATTCTACAGAAAGATAATATTAGTTGTTCTACAGAAAGATAATATTAGTTGTTCTACAGAAAGAACCTCACATGCCATCATTTCAAAGATGTTGCATCGTCATGGTGATCCAGCGTCTTTGAGGACATTATCCAACAGACACGTCTGGTCTTTCCAATTTAGTCCCCCCCCCCCCCCCCCCATAATTTACCTCTGACCTCTTGCCCCGCCCATGTAGGACACAACCTCAGCGGCTCAACACCCTGCGCTTTGAAGGGATTCTCTTTGTCTGTTTCTTCAAACCTCCTTTCATTTCAAAAGAAAGACTTTGGTCTTGTTTACATCAGGGTCCCCCATTTTCAATTCATAATGACATTTATGACATACCTACACAACATACAGATATACTGTACTGTTTCATCCAGACATTTATGACATACAAGATGTACAGATATACAGTACTGTTTATTTACAGACAGATTTCTAAAAGAGAGTATATACATTTGAGGGGAAGAAACTGTACATTAGGAGGGGGTTGGGTGCGGGGGGGTTTGGATATTTACAGGGGCCAGTTTCGAATTGCAGCCTCTTGTAGGTGCTCTTTGAGAGTGGTTTTGAAGGAGGGTAGGGATTCACATTCCTTTACAGCTTTGGGTAGGGCGTTCCACATTGTTGTGGCATAATTGCGAAACGTGTTTAGTCCCTTGTTTGAGCCGAATCTGGGTTGAACATGATTGTGGAACTCCCTCTGGTGTTGTGGTCGTGGTATTCACTGACCTTTGGGAAGTATTTTGACATGTACATGGGTACCTTAGTGGTGTAGTGTATCTTGTAGACCAGGCCCATTGCAAGTTGCTGTACTCTGTCGTCTACTCTAAGCCATCCTAGGTTGTCAAAGTGGGCAGGGGTGAGGTGGGTTCTAGGAGTAAGGTCAAGCAGTAGTCTGACCAGTTTGTTTTGAGATGTTTGTAATTTTGTTTTTAGTGCCTTTGAGGTGCTTTGGTACCATGAGGTGCAAGCATAGTCGTAGTACCCCTGAATGAGTGCTCCTGTTAGAGTCTTCAAGGTCTGACTATAGGCACTGATACACTATCATACACGTCGTTTATTAATCATCAAGTCAAAATAACATCTATTCATCACAAACACAGTATACATGTCATGAACAGCAGCAGTAACATGTTTCTACTGTGAGCGAGCCCCCTAGACTGTGTGCATCACAAAAAAGAAGAAAAAATTAAACTCTTGTCAATAAAACTCAATAAACAATACAATTCCATAAAACACACACATACTGTAAAAACCTTTACTTGATAACAAGTAAAGTAACAAATATATATTGTGTATATATATATATAAATTGTGTGTATATATATATATATGAAAAATACAAGGTAAAAAAATAAAATAATCCCAGTTGTGGGCTTTGACAGGACGTATGTTGGAGACAAAGACCAGGACATGATCCATCTCTCTCTCCTCTCCTTCACTTCACAGTGATGATGTCACAGGGTCTGATGATGTCACAGGGTCTGATGATGTCACAGGGTCAGAGCTCAGTCACCAATCAAGGACAAAAGAGAACACTTTATAATGAATGGAAACGGAGTCTGCGCACACACACACACACACACACACACACACACACACACACACACACACACACACACACTCACACTCACACTCACTCAC
>NW_028171274.1:0-16976 GCF_963971535.1 Notolepis coatsorum
GGGCTTGTCTCTGACCGGCCAGGCGTGAGCCGCGCATGTCACCCTGTTCTACTGTCTCCTGCTGCGCCCACCATGTACTGTCTCCTGCCCACCTCCCTCCCTGTACTGTCTCCTGCCCACCTCCCTCCATGTACTGTCTCCTGCCCACCATGTACTGTCTCCTGCCCACCTCCCTCCATGTACTGTCTCCTGCCCACCATGTACTGTCTCCTGCCCACCTCCCTCCATGTACTGTCTCCTGCCCACCATGTACTGTCTCCTGCCCACCTCCCTCCATGTACTGTCTCCTGCCCACCATGTACTGTCTCCTGCCCACCTCCCTGTCCTGTACTGTCTCCTGCCCACCTCCCTGTCCTGTCTCCTGCCCACCTCCCTGTCCTGTACTGTCTCCTGCCCA
This sequence comes from Notolepis coatsorum, assembly GCF_963971535.1. Classification (NCBI taxonomy): domain Eukaryota; kingdom Metazoa; phylum Chordata; class Actinopteri; order Aulopiformes; family Paralepididae; genus Notolepis; species Notolepis coatsorum. The sequence goes on from NW_028171274.1 coordinate 398, forward strand.
CCTCCCTGTCCTGTCTCCTGCCCACCTCCCTGTCCTGTCTCCTGCCCACCTCCCTGTACTGTCTCCTGCCCACCTCCCTGTACTGTCTCCTGCCCACCTCCCTGTACTGTCTCCTGCCCACCTCCCTGTACTGTCTCCTGCCCACCTCCCTGTACTGTCTCCTCCCCACCTCCCTGTACTGTCTCCTGCCCACCTCCCTGTCCTGTCTCCTGCCCACCTCCCTGTACTGTCTCCTGCCCACCTCCCTGTACTGTCTCCTGCCCACCTCCCTCTACTGTCTCCTGCCCACCTCCCTGTACTGTCTCCTGCCCACCTCCCTGTCCTGTCTCCTGCCCACCTCCCTGTCCTGTCTCCTGCCCACCTCCCTCTACTGTCTCCTGCCCACCTCCCTGTCCTGTCTCCTGCCCACCTCCCTGTACTGTCTCCTGCCCACCTCCCTGTACTGTCTCCTGCCCACCTCCCTGTCCTGTCTCCTGCCCACCTCCCTGTCCTGTCTCCTGCCCACCTCCATGTACTGTCTCCTGCCCACCTCCCTGTCCTGTCTCCTGCCCACCTCCCTGTCCTGTCTCCTGCCCACCTCCCTCCCTGTACTGTCTCCTGCCCACCTCCCTCTACTGTCTCCTGCCCACCTCCCTGTACTGTCTCCTGCCCACCTCCCTGTCCTGTCTCCTGCCCACCTCCCTGTACTGTCTCCTGCCCACCTCCCTGTCCTGTCTCCTGCCCACCTCCCTCCCTGTACTGTCTCCTGCCCACCTCCCTGTACTGTCTCCTGCCCACCTCCCTGTACTGTCTCCTGCCCACCTCCCTGTACTGTCTCCTGCCCACCTCCCTGTCCTGTCTCCTGCCCACCTCCCTGTCCTGTCTCCTGCCCACCTCCCTCTACTGTCTCCTGCCCACCTCCCTGTCCTGTCTCCTGCCCACCTCCCTGTCCTGTCTCCTGCCCACCTCCCTCTACTGTCTCCTGCCCACCTCCCTGTACTGTCTCCTGCCCACCTCCCTGTACTGTCTCCTGCCCACCTCCCTGTCCTGTCTCCTGCCCACCTCCCTGTACTGTCTCCTGCCCACCTCCCTGTCCTGTCTCCTGCCCACCTCCCTCTACTGTCTCCTGCCCACCTCCCTCTACTGTCTCCTGCCCACCTCCCTGTACTGTCTCCTGCCCACCGGGCATAAAAAAGAATAATGTTTGGTTCCTGTTGGTTGTCAGTTAAGGCCGTGGGTAGGTAGGGAATTTATTTTATTTTATTTTTTATTTTATTACAGACTAGAACAGGGGTCGGCAATAGGCAGCCCGCAGGCCGAAATTGGCCCGCCAGCAATAATTTCTGGCCCGTCAGTTTATTTTGAGAATATGATATTTATTTTATTTTCATCATATTATTTTTATTATATGCATACTTTATGTTTTATCCATGTTGAGAGTGAATAACAGGAATAGGCAGTGAGGTGCAATGTACCGTATATATAGGCTTGCTCAAAGTGAGGTGGACAGCGCGTGGTGCTGAAATGGGAAGAGTCCGTGAAATAAAAACACCAGTTCAGTAAGTCATTCCAGCTTTATCTTTACTCATGACTGACGGCACCACACATGCATGTGAACAGTAATGCAATTAAAAACAATGCAAAAACAATGCAATTAAACTTTAAACAAAAAGAGTGCTTGAAGAAGTTCCTGAAATGACGGCGCTATAGGTATTTGAATTACGAGACATTCGGAAGTCCATTAGCTCCATTTCCAGTGCAGCCTCATCTAACAAGGTTAACTATCATAATCGATCGTCCCACTATATTCCTTTATCCGTAATTGATCAGTCTCTCCAGTTAGTAGCTAGATTAAAATATTTAGCGGAAGTGTCAGTAATCGATCACTAATAATTGGATTCCCCAATCTGGATGCGTCAGCCCCAGTGTCCTCCGTAGACCAGACCGTCTCATTTAACAAGACGCGGCTGGTTTGAGATTCAATAAGTATAATAATAAGTAAGACAACGGATACGTTTAACGAATTCCATATAAATCGATAGTTTTAACATTAAACATTCAACATTAAACCGGTCCGTGGCCGTCAGATAGACGGTTGCCCGTAATGTAGGATAGACCGATAGAGAGAGGCGCTTATAATACAATGGAAAAAAGACAAAGGTATAATGTTCAGTGCATGTATATGTCGTTTACAGTTTATTATGCAACCTATGCAGCTCGTTTATTTTGACAGAGTTAAAAAAAAGAAAATAATTATATTAAATTAGCCATTGTTTTTGGTTCTGGCCCGCCATACAATGGCTTGGGGAAAAATTGGCCCGCCTAATTGCCAAACCTAATTGCCGACCCCTGGACTAGAAGATAGAGACTAGAAGATACAGCCTAGAAGATAGAGACTAGAAGATAGAGACTGACTAGAAGAGAGAGACTAGAAGATAGAGACTAGAAGATAGAGACTAGAAGATAGAGACTAGAAGATACAGACTAGAAGATAGAGACTAGAAGATACAGACTAGAAGAGAGAGACTAGAAGATAGACACTAGAAGATAGAGACTAGAAGATACAGACTAGAAGATAGAGACTAGAAGATAGAGACTGACTAGAAGAGAGAGACTAGACGATAGAGACTAGAAGATAGAGACTAGAAGATACAGACTAGAAGATAGAGACTAGAAGATAGAGACTGACTAGAAGAGAGAGACTAGAAGATAGAGACTAGAAGATAGAGACTAGAAGATAGAGACTAGAAGATACAGACTAGAAGAGAGAGACTAGAAGATAGACACTAGAAGATAGAGACTAGAAGATACAGACTAGAAGATAGAGACTAGAAGATAGAGACTAGAAGATAGAGACTAGAAGAGAGAGACTAGAAGATAGAGACTAGAAGATAGAGACTAGAAGATAGACACTAGAAGATACAGACTAGAAGATAGAGACTAGAAGATAGAGACTAGAAGATAGAGACTAGAAGATAGAGACTAGAAGATAGAGACTGACTAGAAGAGAGAGACTAGAAGATAGAGACTAGAAGATAGAGACTAGAAGATAGAGACTAGAAGATACAGACTAGAAGAGAGAGACTAGAAGATAGAGACTAGAAGATAGAGAAGATAGAGACTAGAAGATACAGACTAGAAGATACAGACTAGAAGATAGAGACTAGAAGATAGAGACTAGAAGATAGAGACTAGAAGATAGAGACTGACTAGAAGAGAGAGACTAGAAGATAGAGACTAGAAGATAGAGACTAGAAGATAGAGACTAGAAGATACAGACTAGAAGAGAGAGACTAGAAGATAGAGACTAGAAGATACAGACTAGAAGATAGAGACTAGAAGAGAGAGACTAGAAGATAGAGACTAGAAGATACAGACTAGAAGATAGAGACTAGAAGATAGAGACTAGAAGATACAGACTAGAAGATAGAGACTAGAAGATAGAGACTAGAAGATAGAGACTAGAAGATAGAGACTAGAAGATAGAGACTGACTAGAAGAGAGAGACTAGAAGATAGAGACTAGAAGATAGAGACTAGAAGATAGAGACTAGAAGATACAGACTAGAAGAGAGAGACTAGAAGATAGAGACTAGAAGATAGAGACTAGAAGATACAGACTAGAAGATAGAGACTAGAAGATAGAGACTAGAAGATAGAGACTAGAAGATAGAGACTAGAGGATACAGACTAGAAGATAGAGACTAGAAGAGAGAGACTAGAAGATACAGACTAGAAGATAGAGACTAGAAGATAGAGACTAGAAGATACAGACTAGAAGATAGAGACTAGAAGATAGAGACTAGAAGATACAGACTAGAATATAGAGACTAGAAGATAGAGACTAGAAGATACAGACTAGAATATAGAGACTAGAAGATACAGACTAGAAGATAGAGACTAGAAGATAGAGACTAGAAGATACAGACTAGAGGATACAGACTAGAAGATAGAGACTAGAAGATAGAGACTAGAAGATACAGACTAGAGGATACAGACTAGAAGATACAGACTAGAAGATAGAGACTAGAAGATACAGACTAGAAGATAGAGACTAGAAGATAGAGACTAGAAGATACAGACTAGAGGATACAGACTAGAAGATACATACTAGAAGATAGAGACTAGAAGATAGAGACTAGAGGATACAGACTAGAAGATACAGACTAGAAGATAGAGACTAGAAGATACAGACTAGAAGATAGAGACTAGAAGATAGAGACTAGAGGATACAGACTAGAAGATACAGACTAGAAGATAGAGACTAGAAGATAGAGACTAGAAGATAGAGACTAGAAGATAGAGACTAGAAGATAGAGACTAGAAGATAGAGACTAGAAGATACAGACTAGAAGATAGAGACTAGAAGGTACAGACTAGAAGATACAGACTAGAAGATAGAGACTAGAAGATACAGACTAGAAGATACAGACTAGAAGATACAGACTAGAAGAGAGAGACTAGAAGACGCTGTATCTATTGGCTTAAATGTGGGTACAATTAAATTATATCAATTGAAAAGTAAAAAAACAAAAAAAATTTCATTTAATTTGAGTGGGTAGATCTAGCCTGTCTCATCGGTGATCTCGAGTTGGAAAAGGTTGGTGACCACTGGACTAGAAGATAGAGACTAGAAGAGGGGGCGACAGTGGCTCAGGCGGTAGAGCAGTCGTCTGGTAATCCGTAGGTTCCCGGTTCGATTCCCGCTCCTCCCGGGCAGCGTGTCGATGTGTCCTTGAGCAAGACACTTAATCCCTAATTGCTCCCGATGAGCAGGTTGGCACCCTGCATGGTTGCCTTGGCCGTCGGTGTGTGAATGTGTAAAATGTGAGTAACAAAATTGTAAAGCGTTTTGGATAAAAGCGCTATATAAAAAAGCAGCCATTTACCAAGAGGAGCGCTGCGCTGCGAACCCGCCTGAACCGTCTAGAGGCCGTGAGCTCGGGGTCATTAGACAGAAATGATTGAGATAATAATCCATGTTTCTCCAGGTTAGAGATCTAAGAAGCTTCCACGACGTGCGTCAAAGAAAATGCAGCAAATCAAGTCACTTTTGCTTTGATTTCCAGCCTGTTATTCTATGGCCTGGCGTCGGACAGATATCCCTGGTCCTTAAACAGTTGGATTGGATACTACTAGTCTTTATTATCCCCAAGGGGCAATTTGGTTTGCAACAGTATTAGTGCACAGCACAACCAGTACACATGGCAAATATACAATAAAGACATAAATACATTCAAACATACAATAGATTACCATAAAACTGCAATCAGGTGTAGAATAAGAACACAGTGGCTATACGGTAGCAGCTAAGCCTAAGCTTAGTGATGCACGATATATCGGCCGCCGATATAATATCGGCCGATATGGCCGTTTTTTTACACATCGGTATCGGTCCGATATCAAGATAGGGCCGATATTAATTTTTTATTTTTTTTAACATGTTTTGGCCTTAAATAGTTTCAAAATATCAGTAATTTCTGAAAATAAGTAAAAAAAAAGTAAAAAAAGTATGAGTTTTGGAAAATAGCTCTTTATTTGATTATCATAAAAAAGTGTTTTCTATACAGAGATATCGACATCGGTAAATATCGGTATCGGCCAGAACAGCAATATTAATATCGGTTATCGGTATCGGCCACAATTTTCACATCGGTGCATCACTACCTAAGCTTATTTTAAAAATGTATTTAAAAATCCAACAGCTGACGGAACAAATTATCTCAAATATCTATCCATCCTGAAGGTAAGAGTCGAAACTGGGCACAGAGCGGGAGCTGAGGGGCCGCTGGGATGCCCTCTGCCTTCTGAGTGGCTCTCCGCTTGAAAAACACGACTGAGATCATTGGAGCTCCTCCGGCACACTTTAACAACACTCCCCAGCCTCGCCGAGGTCGCCGAACCAAGAAATCATTGCGAAAGTTAAAATAGACTCAATAAAAGAAGACGATTTTTTTTTGCGTCAGTGACCTATCGACATGGAAGCCCCTCGACTTTCTTAGGAAAAATGATCTCTGGTTGGCCTTTTTACAGATACAATCAGTGTTGGCATCAAAAGTCATCTAAAGTGGTGCCCAGGTATTTATACTGACTCACAGTCTCCACGGCTATACCATCGATAAGAGTGGGTGCCGTGACAAGAGGGTTTTCGGCGAAAGTCAATATTCATCTCTTTTGTTTTGGAGACAGTGGTGTGTCTGAGCGGAGAGCCCAGCGGTCCTCTCAACATGGGTCTTCATATCAAGCCGACAGGTCCTACTCTCTGAAGGCCCTTCCCTGGACGCTCTCTCCCCCGCTCTTTGTCGTCGCGTTGGCTGGAATCACACGGGTGGTCTGGCGTGAAAAGGCTGCTCAGTGAAGTGAAAAGTGACGAGCAAGGACCTCGAGCTCTCAGGAAACACCCATCACTTTCTACCACAGCCCCCCCCCTCTCTCTCTCTCTCTCTCTCTCTCTCTCTCTCTCTCTCTCTCTCTCTCTCTCTCTCTCTCTCTCTCACACCATGTCTTCCTGGGTTAGGCTAGCATAAGCAGGATAAGAGGAAGTGCCCCTACCTGGTTTACGAAATGGGAGGCAGGGTTCGCACACAACTGGTCCGTGAAAATGTGCTTAAAGTGCTTGATTTTTTACCAAAAAAAGTCAAGGCCTGGAATTCTCTTGAAAACAAGGTGCTTAAAAAGTCCTTGCAATTCAAATCAACCATTTGCATTGAAAGTTTTGTTCATCCATGATACAATTGTTCTGAATCAAGAAAAGAATTTTTTTTATTTAAATTGTCGGAAATTGGTTTTAAACCATACACATTGGATCAGATTTATTTTTGGGGGGGGGGGGATTTACACTCATTTGTGCTCGGTGTAGACAGATGTTTGTACAGGATTAGGGGAGTTTGTGACCGTCGGTTAGATTCCCCCGGACCGGCAGGGCGGGGGGGAAGTGAATGAGTAACTCACTCTCTCGTCCCTCAATACCGACCGCTGAAGTGGCCTTGAGCAAGGCACTTGACTTAACCCCCAACTGCTCCAGTGGAGTGGCTCAGACTCAGAGGTCACCGGTGTCAGACGGTGGTTGTACTGGGCGCGTCAATACTTTTACCAACGGATTTCCAGTTCCGCGTGCGCGTTCTGCGATCTGATTGGCCACTGACGTTTCTGGTCGTGTGACATGTGCGGCCAATCGTGTGACGCCTGTTTCTTTCACCGGTTAAGCTTAGGCGCTCTTTCGAAGTTGGTTAAGGTTAGAGTTTGTCTTAGAGCAGGGCGATAGAACACCAGCCCTGATTCCAAACTCTAACCGTAACCAACTTCGAAAGAGTCGCCTAAGCTTAACCAGTGATAAACTAGGCGTTAGGTAGTTTGCATGCCGTTCGAGGCGGAAATGGGCAAAGACACAGGCGTCACGCGATTGGGCGCACATGTCACATGACCAGAAACGTCAGTGGCCAATCAGATTGCACCAGAAACGCCAGTGGCCAATCAGATCGCAGAACGCGAACGCGGAACTGGAAATCCGCTGGTAAAAAAATAGACGCGTACTGCGCAGCTCCCCACGTGTGAATGGAACTGTGTGAGCATGAAGAGAACCGACCCTGGGTAAATAATGGGTTAAAAAAGATTTGGTTATAAGGATTAACGCTTTCACTACCACACTACAGAAGGTTAACCCTTTCACTAGTGTAGTAGTGAAAGGGTTAACCTTCTGTCGTGTGGTTGTGAAAGGGTTAACCCTTCGTTGTGTGTCAGTGAAAGGGTTAACCTTCTTATATATTAATATATAAAATGGAAAATTTAAGTCAAATGTCTCTGTGAAAGATCCACCGCTGGTGGTGAGCGAGTCTCTGAAGCGCTTATAGAATAGAATAGAAATACTTTATTCATCCCGAGGGAAATTCGGCACTATACAAATCACTCACAGTAAACAGTAGACATTTGGGTAGACAAAAACAAAAGTCACGAATAAGAATAAAAATAAGCCTAAGAATAAAAAGAAATCCGGGATATGCATTTCCTATGTTACATTCTAATATAAAATATACAGTAAAAATATACAGAAATATACAGTAAGTGTAAAATTGTAAAAGTAGAGTTCTCTCTGAAGTCCCGCTTGGATGTGATTTTGTTTTCTCACGTTGTTAAATGTGAGGGGGATCTTGTGGGTTAAAGAATCCACATGTGTTATTCAGTGGCGGCTGGCCACTAGGGGCGCTCGGGCGCCGACCCCCCTGGTTAACCCTGGTTAAAAGAGAGAAGAATAAGATTTTTTTTTTTTAGTTTTTTAGTTTTATAGCCCTATAAATAATATAAACATGTTTAAAATGAATAATATTTACTCATTTTAAGTATGTTTGTGTTTCCAATGCACAATATAACGTTAATATATCAAATATAAATAATCGTTTTCCTGAACAGGAAGTGACTCACTGTCTGATAGAGAATACGTTCCGTTACCGTAGCCGCATTTCTCCTCGCCGCATTTCTCTCGGGCTAGACGCAATAGCGCTTTCAGTGCGCGTGCACGCCGTGCACTGTTTCATCGCTGTATCCGTCGCAGCCAATCAGTGTGTAACGCGCTGTGCGTTGAAATATGATGTATTATGATGGAACACGGGCGCGTTTTGAAGCAGTCTAAGCAAGAGGCGTCTATAATTTCCGTAACCGCATTTCTCGGAGACGCTCTCTGATTGGCCGACGCGGCGACGACAGTACTTTTCCGTAGCCGCATTTCTCTGTTTTGCTTAAAAGTGGACGGTAGAACGCCAGGTAGTTTGCAGGATGTTCGATGCTGTGTGTTGTGATGCAGTCTCGAGTCTGGACAGTGGGCAGTGGATATACATCGACAACAGTCTGGGGGACAGTCAGTGGACATACACTTTATCAAGCCCTCCGGCTGGACCACGTTTCAATTAAACAAAGTGAGTTAATTCTCTCTCTCTCTCTCTCTCTCTCTCTCTCTCTCTCTCTCTCTCTCTCTCTCTCTCTCTCTCTCTCTCTCTCTCTTAGCCACTCAGCTAACGTTAGCCGCTGTTAGCCACTCAGCTAATGCTAAACTAACTAACTAACGCTCTCTCTCTCTCTCTCTCTCTCTCTCTCTCTCTCTCTCTCTCTCTCTCTCTCTCTCTCGCGCTCTCTCTCTGGAGTGGAGTTTCGTTTGGATTGAAAATAAGTGGATTATTGTTCAATATCGTCTATGTTTGAATGAATGAATGAATGAATGAATGAAAACTTTATTAACAGATTGCAGAATGGGTACAATACAGTACGGCTCAATACACACAATTGTTAAGGGGATGCAGACCAGAGAAAGACGTTTGGACCAGAGAAAGACGTTTGTCTTGTTTACATCAGGGTCCCCCATTTTCGATTCATATCAATAGTTTAATAGCTAGCCTTGGCTCGTTTAACAATATGCAAAATATGTGTACAGCCCTGTACTCATACTGAAGTTATTCTTGGTATATAATACTACACATACTAGGTCTGATTGTGTAACGAATCGATTCCACGTCGCGCTGTGTGTGAGAGAGAGAAAGAGAGAGAAGGAGAGATAGAGGGGGATACTAATTAATTCCGCCCCCGCCCCCCCCAGTGAAGAATTCACGAGCCGCCACTGGTGTTATTCATGGACAGCACGGTGAACAGTGAGCACTATACACTCTCCTAAAGCTAGCAATCAGAGAGATCGTCCAGATGATACTCGATGTAAACATCGTGGCTAACGTTTTGTGGGTCCAGAACATGTTTACGTTCGCTCTTATAACCAAATTACATAAAGATTCTGGTTCAGACCCGTTAGCCATACTAGAATATAAACCTCATACAAGAATATAAACCTCATACTAGAATATAAATCTCATACTAGAATAAAAAGCTCATACTAGAATATAAACCTCATACTAGAATATAAACCTCATACTAGAATATAAACCTCATACAAGAATATAAACCTCATACTAAAATATAAACCTCATACTAGAATATAAACCTCATACAAGAATATAAACCTCATACTAGAATATAAACCTCATACTAGAATATAAAGCTCATACTAGAATATAAACCTCATACTAGAATATAAACCTCATACTAGAATATAAACCTCATTAGGGTGTGAACACTTGTGTGGCTCCACAAAGTCTGTACCCCACACATCGTCTATGAAGCCATCCCAGATTACACATCCAGGTGACACCACAGAACCACCCCCCCCCCCCCCTCCCCCCTTCAGGAGAGAGCGATGCGTGTTCACAAAATACTGACGGGACGGTCCCGGAGGAATAACAATGTGTGAATTCTTAACATGGGTCACATTACCCTTTAGTGCACCTGTCTGCTACCCTAAGTGTTGTGTGGCGGAGTGTTAAGGGCTCGCGAGGATGTCGGCCGATTCAAAGCTAATCGCTGGGATTTAGCCGCGCGAAGATCCCCCTCACATTTAACAACGTGAGACAACAAAATCACATCCTTCAGAGACTTTACTTTTACACTTTTACACATATTTCTGTATATTTTTACTGTATACTTTATATTAGAATGTAACATAGGTAATGTATATCCTGGATTACTTTTTATTCTTAGGCTTATTTTTATTCTTATTCGTGACTTTTGTTTTTGTCTACCCAAATGTCTACTGTTTACTGTGAGTGATTTGTATAGTGCCGAATTTCCCTCGGGATGAATAAAGTATTTCTATTCTATCCTATAAGCGCTTCAGAGACTCGCTCACCACCAGCGGTGGGCCTTTCACAGAGACATTTGACTTACATTTTCCATTTATGGGTTAATAATATATTAATATCATTTTTCACTCTGCCATCAGGAGCTCAACGGGGTGTAGAATGCCTGTGAGAGGTACAGAATGTCTCTCTTAACCCTTTTTACTCCCACACTACCAAATGGTTAACCCTTTCACTGCGACAATACATAAGGTTAACCCTTTCACTGCCACACGACAAAGGGTTAGCCCTTTCACTACCACACTACAGAAGGTTAGCCCTTTCACTACCACACTACAGAAGGTTAACCCTTTCCACTACCACACTACAGACGGTTAACCCTTTCAATACCACACCACAGAACCATCTGTAGTGTGGTAGTGAAAGGGTTAACAGTCTGTAGTGTGGTAGTGAAGGGGTTAAATGGGTCAGTCCCCTTTAGGTAGTAGGCTATAGGTAGTAAGGTTATGTAAGAAAGACAAATGGATTTTAACGCTGTGCCAAAGAATCAATAACGTCTAGCCCTTATCGACCCAAAGCCACCAAAGACAAACTGTATCCATGGTCATATCCTGCTAGCTAAGTGTGGGTATTTACTGAATGTCATACAGTATACGTATATATATGTATTTGGCTTTGTACGAGGCTAAGTAAACAGATAAAAACTGATCTCTGTTTACATCGGTGGGGATTGTGGTTCAATTTGGCACCGTGTCTCTAGTCTAGACACGGTGAGGGGGGGGAGGGGAGTAACTCTGTCTCCTTGCGGTTGAGCCCTGTCCAAAACATGACATTGAGCCATAGGGGACAGAGGCAAAGGGAACGGCCTCTTTTGTGTCCCTTCAGACCCTTGTCATTGTCCCCGTCCCAAGACCACAGATAAGGGACAACAAATTAATATGATGTGTGTGTGTGTGTGTGTGGGGCTGCCTGGCTGTCCCCCCTATCCACGCTACAGATAAAGAGTTCCAGATCCTGTCCCCACACTCCTTCCTCGGGCCAAACACACATCCTGTGTTCCGCTGCCAGGGTCCTGTGAAGGCCAGTGGAGGAGGAGGAGGAGGAGGAGAAGCAGGGTTCGCACAAGGTCCTTGAAGTGCTTAAAGTGCTTGATTTTTTTTACCAAAAAAAGCCTGGAATTCCTTGAAAACAGCCCATTTTTTAACAAGGTGCTTAAAAAGTCATTGGAATTCAAATCAACCATTCGCATTGAACGTTTTGTTCATCCATGATCAAATTGTTCTGAGTCAAGAAATTGCATTTTTTTTTATATCTAAGTGTAACTAATTGTCGGAAATTGCCATAGATATTGGATCAGATTTTTTACAAAAAAAAAAAGAAAACCGAATTTTTTAAGTGAATTTGGATCATTTTAAATGCCATTTTAAAATGAAAAACAGTGCTTGGAAAAGTACTTGAAAGTCCTTGATTTTATTTTTTGCAATGTCTGTGGGAACCCTGAGATAAGAGTCCCAGATCCCGTCCCACTCCTTCCTCTGGCGTTTTGTGGCTTCCTATGTTCCTGTGCCAGGGTCCTGTGAAGGAGAGGAGGAGGAGAGGAGGAGGAGGAGGAGAGGAGGAGGAGGAGAGGAGGAGGAGGAGAGGAGGAGAGGAGGGGGAGGAGGAGGAGGAGGAGAAGAGGAGGAGGAGAGGAGTGGAGAGGAGGAGGAGGAGGAGAGGAGGGGGAGGAGGAGGAGGAGGAGGAGGAGGAGGAAGAGGAGAGGAGGAGGAGAGGAGGAGGAGGAGGAGAGAACAGCAGAGCTGGGAGTCTACAGCCAGCCATTGATTGCTGCCCAGGAGGAGTTCCCTCTCGAGGCTCCTTAACAGTCTTCAAACGGAGCCGCTGGATCAAACGACCTGACTGCCGTCTCCGTTTGATAACCGGGCAATCAGCCACCATATTTGTCAGAGGAGGAGAAAAGCAGCACACTCAGCCCTCTAATCACTCGAGACGTTTTGCTCGGCAAGTTGTCGAAATCCTTTTTAAAGTGGCACTTACTAGTATAAAGCACACCGTCCGTCACAACACAGAGAGGACTCGCTTGGGAATGACTGTATATTATTTGCACGGCACGCATGTGAGTCAGCTCTGCAGTGGGAAAACGTATATCTTAACGTAGGGCTGGGCGATTAATCGATTTTAAAAATTAAAATCGATTTACAAAAAAGATTTCTTTTTATTTAATTTTTTTTAATTTAAGTCACCTTTTATTTTACAAAAAGTTATGTTTGGTGAAAGTTAGATTTGCACTATTAATCCCAATAGGGACTTTCATCTTTGTTTGATCAAGAGTAACCTTTTATATATATATAATTATAATTATTTTAAGTGAAGATTGGTGAAAGTAAGGTTTGCACTTCAATCCCAATAGGGAAATTCATCTCCGTTTGAGATTATTTTGTGTCAAAAAATAAATAAATAAAAAAGGTTATTTGACATGATTTCCTTGGTGTTTCTAGTTTTCAAGAGAAAAAAATTCGATTAAAATCGTATATCAATTTTAGGCCATATCGCCCAGCCCTATCTTAACGCAGACGGAGCAGCCGAGTAGCAGAGTCCTAGGGAAGTGTTCAGTTTGGCGGGGTGTCCACCACCGAGTGTTATTGGTGGACTTGGTGGAGTACTGCCAGTAACTGTAAGTGGAGTCGCTCTGTATCGGAGGCCATGCAGTCTGCTGTCTGAAACCCCACAGCAGCCTTAACCCTTTCACTACCACACTGCCGAAGGTTAACCCTTTCACTACCACACACTGCCGAAGGTTAACACTTTCACTACCACACTACCGAAGGTTAACCCTTTCACTACCACACTACCGAAGGTTAACCCTTTCACTACCACACTGCCGAAGGTTAACACTTTCACTACCACACTACAGAAGGTTAATCTTTCACTACCACACTACAGAAGGTTAACCTTTCACTACCACACTACATAAGGTTAACCCTTTCACTACCACACTGTCCGAAGGTTAACACTTTTCACTACCACACACTGCCGAAGGTTAACCCTTTCCACTACCCGACACACTGCAAAGGTGAACCATTTCACTACCACACTTACATAAGGTTAACCCTTTCACTACCACACACTACAGAACGTTAACCTTTCACTACCACACTACAGAAGGTTAACCTTTCACTACCACACTACAGAAGGTTAACACTTTCACACTACAGAAACACTACAAAGGTAACCTTACACTACACACTACAGAAGGTCTTAACAACCGAAGGTTAACCCTTTCACTAACCACACAACCTTTCACTACGACACTACAGAAGGTTAACCTTTCACTACCACACTACCGAAGGTTAACCCTTTCACTACCCACACTACAGAAGGTTAACCTTTCACTACCACACTACAGAAGGTTAACCTTTTCACTACCTCACTACAGAAGGTTAACACTTTCACTACCACACTACAGAAGGTTAACCCTTTCACTACCACACTACAGAAGGTTAACCTTTCACTACCACACTATACAGAAGGTTAACCCTTTCACTACCACACTACAGAAGGTTAACCTTTCACACTACCACACTACAGAAGGTAACCCTTTCACTACCTACACTACAGAAGGTTAACACTTTCACTACCACACACTACAGAAGGTTAACCTTTCACTACCACTACAGAAGGTTAACCCTTTCACTACCACACTACAGACAGTTAACCTTTCACACATACCACAACTACAGAAGGTTAACCTTCACTACCACACCTACAGAAGGTTAACCCTTTCACTACCACAACTACAGACAGTAACCTTTCACTACCACACAACAGAAGGTTAACCTTTCACTACCACACTACAGAAGGTTAACCCTTTCACTACCACACTGCCGAGGTTAACCTTTCACTACCCACACTACAGACGTTAACCCTTTCACTACACACTGCAGAAGGTTAACCTTTCACTACCACACTACAGAAGAGTTAACCCTTTCACTACCACACTACAGAAGATTAACCTTTCACTACCACACTACAGAAGGTTAACCTTTTACTACCACACTACAGAAGGTTAACCCTTTCACTACCACACTGCCGAAGGTTAACCTTTCACTACCACACTACAGACAGTTAACCTTTCACTACCACACTACAGAAGGTTAACCTTTCACTACCACACTACAGAAGGTTAACCTTTCACTACCACACTACAGACAGTTAACCTTTCACTACCACACTACAGAAGGTTAACCTTTCACTACCCACACTACAGAAGGTTAACCTTTCACTACCACACATACAGAAGGTTAACCCTATTCACTACCACACTGCCGAAGGTTAACCTTTCACTACCACACTACAGAAGGTTAACCTTTCACTACCACACTACAGACAGTTAACCTTTCACTACCACACTACAGAAGGTTAACCTTTCACTACCACACTACAGAAGGTTAACCTTTCACTACCACAAATACAGAAGGTTAACCCTTTCACTACCACACTGCCGAAGGTTAACCTTTCACTACCACACTACAGACACGGTTAACCCTTTCACTACCACACTACAGAAGGTTTACCTTTCACTACCACACTACAGAAGGTTAGCCCTTTCACTACCACATTACAGAAGGGTTAACCTTTCACTACCACACACTGCCGAAGGTTAACCCTTTCACTACCCACACACTGCCGAAGGTTAACCATTTCACTACCACACTACAGAAGGTTAACCCTTTCACTACCACACACTGCCGAAGGTTAACCCTTTCACTACCACACACTACAGAAGGTTAACCTTTCACTACCACACTACAGAAGGTTAAACTTTCACTACCACACTACAGACGGTTAACCCTTTCACTACCACACTACAGAAGGTTAACCTTTCACTACCACACTACAGAAGGTTAACCCTTTCATCTACCACATTACAGAAAGTTAACCTTACACTACCACACACTGCCGAAGGTTAACCATTTCACTACCCACACTACAGAAGGTTAACCCTTTCACTACCACACACTGCGAAGGTTAACCCTTTCACTACCACACACTACAGAAGGTTAACCCTTTCACTACCACACACTGCCGAAGGTTAACCCTTTCACTACCACACACTGCCAAAGGTTAACCATTTCACTACCACACTACATAAGGTTAACCCTTTCACTACCCCACACTACAGACGGTTAATCCTTTCACAACCACACAACCTTTCACTACGACACTACAGAAGGTTAACCTTTCACTACCACACTACATAAGGTTAACCCTTTCACTACCACACTACAGAAGGGTAACCTTTCACTACCACACTACCGAAGGTTAACCCTTTCACTACCACACTACAGAAGGTTAACCTTTCACTACCACACTACAGAAGGTTAACACTTTCATTACCACACTACAGAAGGTTACTCCGTTCACTACCACACTACAGAAGGTTAAACCCTTGCACTACCACACTACAGAAGGTTAACCCTTCACTACCGCAGGTGGCAAGTAATGTACTCAGTGGAGCCTCAACACAAAGTAACACCGGTATCACCGACTACCTACCTAGTTAGCACTATACTCAGTAGTACTCATTTATATATTTTATAACCAGCTTAATCACCTGTACATTGTATATTCCTTTTGCACTTTACTGTTACATTTGCACTGTGGTTGAATGCCAAACTCATTGTACTCAGTGTACTGCACTTACATGACAATACATTTGAATCTGATCTAATTTGGATGAGGAAAGGCCAATTACTGGGTCCCCTGACCTCTCTTACCTTAAGATATTTTTATGTAATTGGCACATTGGAGCCATAACACATTTTCCAGAGCTACAACTATATCCAATGTATGTTAGTTCCATGCAGTTAGGGTCGAAACCATGCAGTTTTGTACAAAGAATGTAATTTTCACCTCATTATCTTTTTTAC
>NW_028171273.1:0-2500 GCF_963971535.1 Notolepis coatsorum
AGACAGAGAGAGAGAGGGAGAGATAGAGAGAGACAGAATGAGAGAGAGAGACAGAGAGAGAGAGAGAGAGAGAGACAGAGAGAGAGACAGAGAGACAGAGGGAGAGAGAGAGAGAGAGAGAGAGAGAGGGAGAGAGAGAGAGACAGAGAGACAGAGAGAGCGAGACAGAGAGAGACAGAGGACAGTCCAGGCACACAGCCCTCAGCTCACAGGCCATTTAATCGCCCCTGACGCAGCTCCTGCCTGAATGTATTGATTAGCAGGAACAAAGTGACCGTCTGATCAATAAGAAGCAGTCCCAAACAAACACAGCCGGGGGTCCCGAGGGACGGACTCCCCCCCCCCCCCCCCCCCGCCGTGCAGCTGTGGCTCGACGTGCCCCCCCCCCCGCTGAAGTGTATATAGTGCCATTAACAGATGAGGCAGAATGAGAGATGTGGTCGAACGGTGTGCTGTGAAGACTGACACTGACATGTGATCATAAAGAGTCTCAATGAACGTAAAAGACACACTTAGTGACACATTCACACAAACAAAACAAAGTGCTCGGCTACAGTGAGAGCAGCCTTCACATTTACATTTAGTCATCTAGCTGACGCTTTTATCCAAAGCGCCTCACAAGTTTTGTACATCGAGTCAGCAGGAAGGGTACAACTATGTGTCATCAAACAGTGTTGAAACTCGGGTGCAGCAGTGTTGGGTGCATAATAGTAGAGACATATTATTAGTATAGTACAGGGGTCGGCAACCTGCAGCTCTTTAGTGTTTTTTTTTTTTTTTTTTTACTTTTTTACTTTTTTTTTATTTTTATTTTTTTAAACTTATTTTGGAGATCAATGTCATACTGTGACACTGAAATGAAAAAATATTTCATCAACTAAAATATTTAGTCAACAAAAATATTTCATCAACTAAAATACAGTCACACCCCGCGCCTCTCCCTGCCGTCTGCAAGTGGCTAATCTTGAGTTTCCGACCCCCCAGTAAGCTAACCATGGTCTGAGGAAAATAGAGGGTTTAATTCAGCGTGGACAGATTAATTTGCTTTCACGACTAACGATGCAGGCTTACCTGTAGGCCTGATGTGGTGCGAAATTTGCAAACAACGAAAAATGTCCTTTTTATTTTATAGATTTTCCACAAATAAGGGAAGGACTCAAATATACCTGAATAGTTCAGGGTTTTATTCAAAGTCGGTCTACAGACACCAGTGTTTTGTCTCCTCTTCTGTGTTTTATTTAAAAATAGGTCTACACAGCCAGTATTTTTTTTCTCCTCTTCAGAAGAGTTTGAGGTTTTCCTTTGTTATAACAGGTAAAAACAGCAATAAAAAGTCAAACTTTTTCTTTTTGTTGCTTTATAATCCCATTAATGCAACAAACTGTGTGCTATAAGTATAAAGTATAATAAGTCGCAAATTACTTTGGGTATGCAATTGTCAGGCGTTTTATGCTAAATGTGGGGTATGCTTGGGGATATATAAAACGTTATACACTGTGTTGTGCGGCTCCCTGAGCATTTTATTTTGTGGGACGGGGGAAAAGTGGCTCTTTTGATAGTAAAGGTTGCTGACCCTGGTCTAGTAGGTAGTAGTATAGACAAGGAAGAGTTCCGCTTCAGCTCCGGGAACTGCCATCTCCAAAAGTGTTCTGATGACTCCTCCATCGTTGGATACATCACCAATGACATGAATGAGATGGTGGTGGACCATCGGCAGAGCAGGAGGAAGCCCCCGACTCCCATCATCATCCAGGGGGAGGAGGTGGAAAGGGTGGATAACTATAAATTCCTGGGTGTTCTCATGAACAACAAACTGGACTGGACGGACAACACCGAGGCCCTCTACAGGAAGGGACAGAGCAGACTGTTCTTCCTGAGAGGGCTCAGGTCTTTTAATGTCTGCAGCAAACTGCTGCAGATGTTCTACCAGTCTGTGGTGGCTGGTGCCCTCTTCTTCGCTGATGGCCAGTCCTGAACCCTGACTGAAATGTCTCGAGATCCACCCCAATCCATTATCAACAGCCTATCGTGACATCATGATATTCACAAGCAGCTGTCGGAGGCGCCAGCTGTCACAATATTTAGTCCGACTATACGCGGCCGAGCGGCTGATTGTGGCGACAGACAGCGGCCTGGCAGCAGATACGGCGCTTAACGAGGACGTTATCTGTCAACTAGTGACGCGGCTGACTGTGATGTGTCGTACAGACTGAGACAGAGAGTGAGGAGAGAGTCTACAGTGAGGAGAGAGAGTCTACAGTGAGGAGAGAGAGTCTACAGTGAGGAGAGAGAGTCTACAGTGAGGAGAGAGAGTCTACAGTGAGGAGAGAGAGTCTACAGTGAGGAGAGAGAGTCTACAGTTAGGAGAGAGAGTCTACAGTGAGGAGAGAGAGTCTACAGTGAGGAGAGAGAGTCTACAGTGAGGAGAGAGAGTCTACAGTGAGGAGAGAGAGTCTACAGTGAGGAGAGAGAGTCTACAGTGAGGAGAGAGAGAGAGTCT
>NW_028171273.1:7500-15000 GCF_963971535.1 Notolepis coatsorum
GTGGTAGTGAAGGGTTAACCTTCTGTAGTGTGGCAGTGAAAGGTTAACCTTCTGTAGTGTGGTAGTGAAAGATATACCGTCTAGTCTGGTAGTGAAAGGGTTAAAGGTTAGATACCATGCTGATTCTGATCATTTGAAATTCTAGAAGTTTTGTCAGAATTTCCCTCAAAAAATAAAAATAAACTCCTATTGAGATACTGTAATGTCGTGCCAACCAATCTTCTGCCCCTTTAGCAAGGACATGAATTATATCAGCTTCACGTCCAGTACCCAGTTTGTCCCCTATAACAACAACAACAACAACAACAACAACAACAACAACAACAACAACAACAACAACAACAACAACAATCCTATCCACCGCTGCTGTGGACACTGTGTCGGCGGTGCGGTTGACTGACAGGGCGCCACATTACCGTCACGAGGGCCTGTGGGTGTCTCTGGCTGAGAGATTTAATGGCAACCTGTGGCAGCTGGATCATCACAGCGGTGCAGTCATGTCGCCCTCAGCCCCGGGGGGAAGACATTGGCTGCAACACAGGCTCCATGTGCTCTAGGACAGTGGTTCCCAAAGTCGGGGTCGCAACCCAAAGGTGGGGCGCGAGCAGCCAGGGGAGGGCCGCGAGTTGATAAAAAAAATAAAAATAAAAAATAAAAAAAAAAGTAAAAAAAAAAAGAAAAAAAAGAAAAAATCTTTTTTTTGTCAGGCCACTGAACTTAAAACCAGGACAGTGTTTCTAGTTGCAGCAGCACAATAGTTAGATAATTAGTTTGCCTTCTTCAGGTGAAACTTGTTAATAGTGAAACTGTTAATAGCCTCCAATGCTTATTAGTGCGTGTGAAGTTTGCGCGTTTCAACCACCCCCGCTCCTATCCCAAAGCAGACGGAAGGGGAGCGACTGCAATAACAAAAAAAGTCACTCGCCACTTAAAAAACATTAAAAGCATGCATTTACACATTCTAAAATGTGACTATATGGTTTTATATTAACTTAATAAATAAACAAAAACGAAAAATCTTATTTCAACGAACACTTCAAACTAAATAACAGATTATGCACATAAACGCTGAAAACAACCGAAGCAACAATAGTATTTTAATGAGGCTATTATTATTATCATTATTATTTTGCAACAAGTTAGCCCTCTCATAAATAGCACATATAAATGAATAACTAACTTGAACTAACTTAATAGGATTGAAGTGATATTTGGCTGACGATGTGCATTGGGCCGCGGCTCTCTGACGCCTTATTTTCTGGGTCCCGGCCTGAAAAGTTTGGGAACCCCTGCTCTAGGACACAGTGACACACAGACACAGACACAGACACACAGACACACTTGATTCCTACATAAACAAGTGTGAATTTCTTGAAGGCATGAAGCCTATTGATTATGACTCGATGTCATTATACAGCACAAGTACAGTACAACGAATATAAGTTTGGCATCCAACCAGAGTGCAAATGTAACAGTAAAGTGCGATAGTAATATACAATGTACAGGTGATTAAACTGGGTATAAGATATATAAATTAGTACTACTGAGTAATAGTGCTAATCATATGTATGTACAGAGTTGTAGTATTAATATGTACAGTGATACAAGTATAAAGACACTATATGGTAGTAAGTAAGTCATACTGGCCAGCAGTGTAACTAGTAAGAGTAGGTAAGGGATATGTACAGATATAGATATAGTATCTGCAGATATGTAAAAATGATTATATGCAGGTATGTACAGACAGATGTTGATATATTATATATATGGTTATATACAGTTATATGTATTATATGCAAGTGTATAAGTAGGTATATAGAAGGATTATACGCCGGTACATTCGGACAGACTAAGGCCATGGTTAGACTAGGCGTTTTTGTTTTCGTTTAGTTGCTGAATGAATACGTTTGCTGTCCCAGTTAAATAGAAATGCCGTTTTGGCAGGAAAACGCGTTGCCCTAGCGGGAACGCTGAAAAGGTGTTTTCGTTTTGGATACTCGCCAAAACCTCGCCGACAACGTGTCGTGTAATCTGTGCGGAGCCGTTGTTGCTCAACGCCCATGCGCAGTAGATACCGACATCTGCGTGCCCTCACCAACGTCCGGTTACGACAGCTGTCCCAAATAGCTGCAGCTACCATGTGTTGTCAAGTTATTGTTATAAGGACCCCAGTCCAAGCTACAACAGTCTGCATTCCCTTAACAATTGTTTGTATTGAGCCTTATTGTATTGTACCCATTCTGTAATCTGTTAAATAAAGTTTACATCCATTCATTCTGCTAGCATTAAGGATTGCATGAGCAGCTGGCTAATGTGAGCTAACGTTAGCTACCAGACCCTGTTAGCTCAGAGCTCCTCTTTCAATCTTAACAAGCATTAAACAAAATGGCCCAGTCATCTATTCACCTTTGTTTAATGCATGAGGCATTATCTATGCATCTAATGTTATCTAGATACTGATAGCTCCTGATATCATCAGTTTTGTGCTGGCTGGCTAACGTTAGCTAACGTTAGCTGCTAGCCACAATGCTATACTGTAAGTACTGCATGTAAGCTAACAAAAACGGTGCAGATGAGACTAAACTCCGCTCTTGGTGGTCAATTGTGTTGATGTTAGTTTTGTTTCATCAACAAATGAGAGGCAGAACACACAGTGAATGTATCCATTTTGTTTATTGCATTTTCTTTGCTGAAAAATAAGTGGTACATTGGCTAAATAGCTCACGGAGGCATTTAAAGATGGCGGCTTGTTGATATTTTTTTGCAGGAAGTGTATTGGCACATTCAAGTTCTGATTGGTTGAAAATTGCCTTCATGTTCGCCACCTACTGCCACCTACTGCTTTGGCATTGTACTGCATCACTGTGCTCAGGAGGCAAAACAAAAGTGCTCAGGTTGCAAAACGAATGTCTAACTCGGCTGTCACTACGTTGCGACCTGGAAAACGAAACTCATCTTGAAAACGAAACGAAAAAACACCCTAGGTGTAACTCCAGCCTAAATGCGTGTGCGCAATCACACACACACACGGACTCAAACACACGTGCTCGTGCACGCACGCACACACACACGCACACGTGACCACACAAAGACACGCACACGCGGTGCACCGGAGATTGGCGCTGGAGAGTCTTCACGGGCCCCATTACCGTCTGACTGCAGTCTTTAGCCGCCACCTTCAAGGCACCCAATCAGGACTCAAACGGGGGGGAAATGACATGTTTTGGACTGATTTATTTATTCCGCAGGACAGCGATTTCCCCTCGAACCCCTCCGGCGTGATTTCCATACAACAAATGTGGAGAGCTGTTGTGATTGCTTTTCAATCAAGCGAGACAAATACTAATTAGATTTTTTTTTTTTTTTTTTGCCGGACGGATTTGTGGAATTAGAGGTTTCTTTCGCGGAGCGTGGATGACTGACATTTCTCTGATAGCTTCTGTGATACTCCTCTCTTGCGTGTTTACTGTCAGCACTGTATTAGAGAGAGAGAGAGAGAGAGAGAGAGAGAGAGAGAGAGAGAGAGAGCGAGAGAGAGAGAGAGAGAGAGAGAGAGAGAGGTAGACTTGCCTGTATCAAGCTTAAGAGCCTTTTGATTATCATTTGTCTAATTACCTGTGAGCAACACTTTATTGCTGTATTCAATTAGGAACAATTTCACCGCCACTGCATTTTAGACAACCCTTAACTGAAAAAAGGCTGTCTTCCTTTTCCTCCTCCTTCTCATATATAAAACAGTATATCTGTCCATTCCTGTCCTATACTGATGTCCACATCAGCCAATCAAAACTGCTTCTTCCCACACCCTCATGCTGTATTACCACGCAAGTCGCGCTACACCCGGGCAGTGAAGTTACGCCACCGATTAAACAGATTATCATACATGTGTGTGTGTGTGTGTGTGTGTGTACCTGTGTGTCGCCCATCTCGTGTGTGTATGTTAATCTGCATGACAAATAAAGACTTCTTCTTCTCCTCCTGTGTGTATGTTAATCAACACATAAAGACTTCTTCTTCTTCTCCTGTGTGTATGTTAATCAACACATAAAGACTTCTTCTCCTCCTGTGTGTATGTTAATCAACACATAAAGACTTCTTCTTCTTCTCCTGTGTATATGTTAATCAACACATAAAGACTTCTTCTCCTCCTGTGTGTATGTTAATCAACACATAAAGACTTCTTCTCCTGTGTGTATGTTAATCAACACATAAAGACTTCTTCTTCTCCTCCTGTGTGTATGTTAATCAACACATAAAGACTTCTTCTTCTTCTCCTCCTGTGTGTATGTTAATCAACACATAAAGACTTCTTCTTCTCCTCCTGTGTGTATGTTAATCAACACATAAAGACTTCTTCTTCTTCTCCTGTGTGTATGTTAATCAACACATAAAGACTTCTTCTTCTTCTCCTGTGTGTATGTTAATCAACACATAAAGACTTCTTCTTCTTCTCCTCCTGTGTGTATGTTAATCAACACATAAAGACTTCTTCTTCTCCTGTGTGTATGTTAATCAACACATAAAGACTTCTTCTTCTTCTCCTGTGTGTATGTTAATCAACACATAAAGACTTCTTCTTCTCCTCCTGTGTGTATGTTAATCAACACATAAAGACTTCTTCTCCTCCTGTGTGTATGTTAATCAACACATAAAGACTTCTTCTTCTCCTCCTGTGTGTATGTTAATCAACACATAAAGACCTCTTCTTCTTCTCCTGTGTGTATGTTAATCAACACATAAATACTTCTTCTTCTCCTCCTGTGTGTATGTTAATCAACACATAAAGACTTCTTCTTCTCCTCCTGTGTGTATGTTAATCAACACATAAAGACTTCTTCTTCTCCTCCTGTGTGTATGTTAATCAACACATAAAGACTTATTCTTCTCCTCCTGTGTGTATGTTAATCAACACATAAAGACTTCTTCTTCTCCTCCTGTGTGTATGTTAATCAACACATAAAGACTTCTTCTTCTTCTTCTCCTGTGTGTATGTTAATCAACACATAAAGACTTCTTCTTCTCCTCCTGTGTGTATGTTAATCAACACATAAAGACTTATTCTTCTCCTCCTGTGTGCATGTTAATCAACACATAAAGACTTCTTCTTCTTCTCCTGTGTGTATGTTAATCAACACATAAAGATTTATTCTTCTCCTCCTGTGTGTATGTTAATCAACACATAAAGACTTCTTCTTCTTCTTCTCCTGTGTGTATGTTAATCAACACATAAAGACTTATTCTTCTCCTCCTGTGTGTATGTTAATCAACACATAAAGACTTCTTCTTCTTCTTCTTCTTCTTCTCCTGTGTGTATGTTAATCAACACATAAAGACTTCTTCTTCTTCTCCTGTGTGTATGTTAATCAACACATAAATACTTCTTCTTCTTCTCCTCCTGTGTGTATATTAATCAACACATAAAGACTTCTTCTTCTCCTGTGTGTATGTTAATCAACACATAAAGACTTCTTCTTCTTCTCCTGTGTGTATGTTAATCAACACATAAAGACTTCTTCTTCTCCTCCTGTGTGTATGTTAATCAACACATAAAGACCTCTTCTTCTCCTCCTGTGTGTATGTTAATCAACACATAAAGACTTCTTCTTCTTCTCCTGTGTGTATGTTAATCAACACATAAAGACTTCTTATTCTTCTTCTTCTCCTGTGTGTATGTTAATCAACACATAAAGACTTCTTCTTCTCCTCCTGTGTGTATGTTAATCAACACATAAAGACCTCTTCTTCTTCTCCTGTGTGTATGTTAATCAACACATAAAGACTTCTTCTTCTTCTCCTGTGTGTATGTTAATCAACACATAAAGACTTCTTCTTCTTCTCCTCCTGTGTGTATGTTAATCAACACATAACGACTTCTTCTTCTCCTCCTGTGTGTATGTTAATCAACACATAAAGACTTCTTCTTCTCCTCCTGTGTGTATGTTAATCAACACATAAAGACCTCTTCTTCTCCTCCTGTGTGTATGTTAATCAACACATAAAGACTTCTTCTTCTCCTCCTGTGTGTATGTTAATCAACACATAAATACTTCTTCTTCTCCTCCTGTGTGTATGTTAATCAACACATAAAGACTTCTTCTTCTTCTCCTGTGTGTATGTTAATCAACACATAAAGACTTCTTCTTCTCCTCCTGTGTGTATGTTAATCAACACATAACGACTTCTTCTTCTCCTCCTGTGTGTATGTTAATCAACACATAAAGACTTCTTCTCCTCCTGTGTGTATGTTAATCAACACATAAAGACTTCTTCTTCTCCTCCTGTGTGTATGTTAATCAACACATAAAGACTTCTTCTTCTCCTCCTGTGTGTATGTTAATCAACACATAAAGACTTCTTCTTCTTCTCCTGTGTGTATGTTAATCAACACATAAAGACTTCTTCTTCTCCTCCTGTGTGTATGTTAATCAACACATAAAGACTTCTTCTTCTCCTCTTGTGTGTATGTTAATCAACACATAAAGACTTATTCTTCTCCTCCTGTGTGTATGTTAATCAACACATAAAGACTTCTTCTTCTCCTCCTGTGTGTATGTTAATCAACACATAAAGACTTCTTCTTCTTCTCCTCCTGTGTGTATGTTAATCAACACATAAAGACTTCTTCTTCTCCTCCTGTGTGTATGTTAATCAACACATAAAGACTTCTTCTTCTTCTTCTCCTGTGTGTATGTTAATCAACACATAAAGACTTCTTCTTCTCCTCCTGTGTGTATGTTAATCAACACATAAAGACTTCTTCTTCTTCTTCTCCTGTGTGTATGTTAATCAACACATAAAGACTTCTTCTTCTCCTCCTGTGTGTATGTTAATCAACACATAAAGACTTCTTCTTCTCCTTCTCCTGTGTGTATGTTAATCAACACATAAAGACTTCTTCTTCTTCTCCTGTGTGTATGTTAATCAACACATAAAGACTTATTCTTCTCCTCCTGTGTGTATGTTAATCAACACATAACGACTTCTTCTTCTTCTTCTCCTGTGTGTATGTTAATCAACACATAAAGACTTCTTCTTCTCCTCCTGTGTGTATGTTAATCAACACATAAAGACTTCTTCTTCTCCTCCTGTGTGTATGTTAATCAACACATAAAGACTAGGGATGCTCGATATTGGCTTTTTTACCGATACTGATATACCGATATTGTCCAACTCTTAATTTCCGATACCGATATCAACCGATACCGATATATGCAGGGTTTCCCCCCAATTTTTTTTTAAAATGTCAGGTAATTAACATTACATATCTCTTGTTGTGGAATTAACACAACATTGTGCATACTTTTGACAATAAATAAAATGAGAATTTGTTCTTACTTGCTTGCCTGGGTAAATAAAGGTTATAGAAATGTAAAAAAAAAATATATATATATTTTGAAAACCGATACCGATATTTTCCGATATCACATTTTAATGCCGATATCGGCCGATAATATCGGTAGGTCGATAATATCGGACATCCCTAATAACGACCTCTTCTTC
>NW_028171272.1:0-5000 GCF_963971535.1 Notolepis coatsorum
AGAAGTGACACAAATAGACACAGTCATACTGAGATCAAAGCAAAGACGGCCTGCGGGCGTCCTAAGCAGAGAGGGTGGGGGGGGGGGTTAACGTTTGTCTGGTTTGTCTACTCAGCAGCATCTCTGCTCTCAGACCGATATTAAGACTGTCAGATGGATGTAAGGACGCAGTTGAGGGGGGCGGGCGGAAGGCGGGGGGGGGGGCAGGACGTGGCCCCTTGTTCGTGTTACAGGGGGGTGGGGGGGGTTGGAGTAAGAGGATGAACACACTAGGAAACGAAAGGCACGTAAAAGGAAAACAGTCTCTTTGAGGGGTGTTATCCCCGGGCTCCCCAGGGGGGGACTGAATGCTAGCGGCTAGCAGCTTTAGCTCGCCAGTGAACCAGGCCTTAATGTTCATCAGACGTCCCGGGGAGGCGAGAGAGGACGCAGGGCGGGGAGACACCCTTTGTCCCTGAACCCTGTGGACAGGAGAGAGCTCCACGACGTTAGACATGGCTGACCTGAAACTAATGTCGGCATGGGCAGGAGAGAGAGAGAGAGAGAGAGAGAGAGGGAGAGAGAGAGAGAGAGAGGGAGAGAGAGAGAGAGAGGGAGAGAGAGAGAGAGAGAGAGAGAGAGAGAGAGAGAGAGAGAGAGAGAGAGGGGTGAGCTACAGTGAGGAAGCAGGAAGGGGAGAGAAGTGGGGTGCCTCCAAAATGATAATCTCTTGTATTCCTTCCCCCATGGTGCCCCCCCCCCCCCCCACACACACACACACACATGCCTGTTGGTTTGCTAAGCTACTTATCGTCAAATTACAATTATTGTAAGGAGACCCACCCCCCCCCACCCCCATCATCACGTACGTACCTCCCACCCGACGTGGGTGCTCCTCAGCAAGGGGGTCACAGATGAAGTGTCCCCTAATACGCATAATCAATGTTCCATTGTTGCTTTTCATTAACGTGTGACTCGAGATGAGTAAAAGAAAATAAGAAAAAAAAGAAAGAAAATAATCCTTCCCTTTACGTGATACAACAAGCCCCCCCCCAGCCCCCCCCCCCCCCCCAGCCCCCCACAGTTACCAAGGGAATCCTGGGTGTGGACATCCACATACCGCAGTGTGCTTTAAACACCACACAATAAAAACATGCTCAATGCCCATGCCAATGTAATATGCCTGGACTTGTGAGAAAAGTGTGTGTGTGTGGGGGGGGGGGGGGGGGGGGGGGGGGGGGGGGGGGGGGGGGTTGTCGGGGAACGTAAAGCACCACTTACAAAAACACAAATTTGGTGGTCGTGACAACTGTAAACAGCAGACTATAAAACGCTGTCTTGCGTCTCGCGAAAGAAACTATAAACGTGCCAGTTGTTTTGGAGGCATTTTATATGTATACGCCACAACAAACGGACGAGAGAAACGCCGGGGCCTGACAACCGATCCGACCTATCCCTGCGCCGCTTTCCCTTCCCTCCTATAGCAGTTTAGCATGTGTTCACACAGCCTGCAAATAGACACCACTTCAGAGTCTGTTCTTAAACCGCAAAGCCCTCCTGTTAGGGCTGGTCTTAATGAGGCAAGCGGTGTGTGTGTGTGTGCGTGTGTGTGTGTGTGTGTGTGTGCGTGTATGCTCTGGCACAGGCTAACACCTGGGCCAGCTGTTGGCAGTAAAGCGCCAGCGCTGTCAGAGGCTAATAAAGCACCTTGCTGGCGGCCGCGTTCCTTCCTCTCCTTAAATCTCCAACGAAGCCTCTAAAATCACTTTACAGCATCCTCCATTAATTGGCCTCTTACCTCCGATGGGCTTAAAGTGGAGGCATCACACTCACACGTAGGCAGAGGCACATTCAGTATGTTGGAATGCTCACACACACGCATACACAGCCACACACACACAGCCACACACACACACACACACACACACACACACACACACACACACACACACACACACACACACACACACACACTCTCAGGTGAGTCAAACACTACAGACATAGATCAGTACTCGTTTTTTCCGCAAACGGTTCTCACAGAGGAGACAGGAGCGGGCAGCGGGAGCGTGAGGGTCTGAGGGAGAGCAGAGAAGATCATCTGGCTCAGAATCAGCATCAGGCCAATCTGCTCATTGTCAGCATTGTGCTGGTTCCTCTGCTGGTTCCTCTGCTGGTTCCTCTGTTGGTTCCTCTGCTGGTTCCTCTGCTGGTTCCTCTGCTGGTTCCTCTGCTGGTTCCTCTGCTGGTTCCTCTGCTGGTTCCTCTGCTGGTCCCTCTGTTGGTTCCTCTGCTGGTTCCTCTGCTGGTTCCTCTGCTGGTTCCTCTGCTGGTTCCTCTGTTGGTTCCTCTGTTGGTTCCTCTGCTGGTTCCTCTGTTGGTTCCTCTGTTGGTTCCTCTGTTGGTTCCTCTGTTGGTTCCTCTGCTGGTTCCTCTGTTGGTTCCTCTGTTGGTTCCTCTGCTGGTTCCTCTGCTGGTTCCTCTGCTGGTTCCTCTGTTGGTTCCTCTGCTGGTTCCTCTGCTGGTTCCTCTGCTGGTTCCTCTGCTGGTTTCTCTGCTGGTTCCTCTGCTGGTTCCTCTGTTGGTTCCTCTGCTGGTTCCTCTGCTGGTTCCTCTGTTGATTCCTCTGCTGGTTCCTCTGCTGGTTCCTCTGTCGGTTCCTCTGCTGGTTCCTCTGTTGGTTCCTCTGCTGGTTCCTCTGTTGGTTCCTCTGCTGGTTCCTCTGCTGGTTCCTCTGCTGGTTCCTCTGCTGGTTCCTCTGTTGGTTCCTCTGCTGGTTCCTCTGCTGGTTCCTCTGCTGGTTCCTCTGCTGGTTCCTCTGGTGGTTCCTCTGTTGGTTCCTCTGCTGGTTCCTCTGTTGGTTCCTCTGTTGGTTCCTCTGCTGGTTCCTCTGCTGGTTCCTCTGCTGGTTCCTCTGTTGGTTCCTCTGCTGGTTCCTCTGTTGGTTCCTCTGTTGGTTCCTCTGCTGGTTCCTCTGCTGGTTCCTCTGCTGGTTCCTCTGCTGGTTCCTCTGTTGGTTCCTCTGCTGGTTCCTCTGCTGGTTCCTCTGCTGGTTCCTCTGCTGGTTCCTCTGAGAGCCTGAGAACCTGAGCCTTGCTGGGTGAACTCCATCCACATGTCAACCTGAGCAAGACAGACTGCCTCCGAGCGAGGGGCTGACTGAGTGACTCAGTATGAGTGTGAGTGTCTGCACGTCTGTGTGTGTTTTCAAGTTTCTTTAATAGTTTCTTTAATAGTTGTCATACAGAAGTACAGAATACTTTCATACAAAATGCTTCTTACTGTTACGCTCCAGAGACTGTGCTAGACAAGATAGTATCAAATAACATAGTATAGCATGTAATTTAGAAGTAGAAAATGAGGTCACAGTGTTCAGTATAGACATATGTACAATGTTCGATGCAGAATAGACGTAACTGAGTTACCATATAATATACAATACTATGCAGTGTACTAATGTACAGTACTATATAGTGCAAAGCAGAAATGGGATGAGGTACAATTTAGGTGTGTGTGTGTGTTTGTGTGTGTTTGTGTGTGCATACGTGTGTGTTTGTGTGTGCGTCTGTTTGCGTCTGTTTGTGTGCGTTTGTGTGTGTGTGTGTCTGTGTGTGTGTGTGCCAGGGGCGTATCTAGACCCAGCACTCTACTGGGGCACAGAGGGGCAAAGAAGTATATGAATTTTTTTTTGCCGGTTTTGGCCGGTTTTTGGGCGAAAATGGGTGGATTTTGTAATTTTTTATTTTTTTTTTACTTTATTTCGGTTTTAGGGTTAGGTTAGGGTTATGTTATTTAATTATTTTGGGGAGCCAGCCCCCCAAACTCCTGAAATGCATAGAAATCTATGAAATAAATAAAACAATCTGACATTTATATTAAAAAGAGCTAGCCCCCCAAACCCCTAAAATACATAGAAATCTATCCATTTTGGAACAGTTACTATATATATAGTCAAGAAAGCATTTAGTCATACTTAAAGTTTAAAGTGCTTTACTTGCATTGAACATTGAACATTGAGGAGACATCATTAGAAAGCACAAGTTTCAAGTTTCAAGTTTCTTTAATAGTTGTCATACAGAAGTACAGAATACTTTCATATCTTTATCTTTATCTTTATTACGGATCCCCATTAGTCATCACCGCAGCAACAACTAGTCTTCCAAATGCTTCTTACTGTTACGCTCCAGAGACTGTGCTAGACAAGATAGTATCAAATAACATAGTATAGCATGTAATTTAGAAGAAGAAAATGAGGTCACAGTGTTCGGTATAGACATATGTACAATGTTACAGAGTTACCATATAATATACAATACTATGCAGTGTACTAATGTACAGTACTATATAGTGCAAAGCAGAAATGGGATGAGGTACAATTTAGGTACAATTTACAGTAAGGTGTACGAGTTGTAGTGCAATCCTTCATCAATAAATATAAAGTGTGGGGAGTGGGTGCTACAGTGTGTTTGTTTAAAGTGGGTGTGTGCTATAAAGTGTGTGGAGTGGGTGCTACAGTGTGTCTGTTTAAAGTGAGTGTGTGCGTGTGGATGTGTGTGCTATGTGCGTTTGGTGGTTGTTGTTGTGTAGTGTTCATTGTTCGTTTAGCAGTCTGATGGCCTGGGGATAGAAGCTTCTTCTGAGTCTTTCTGTGCTCGCCTTGAGACTCCGGTATCGCTTGCCTGACCGCAGCAGTTCAAAGAGGCAGTTGTTCGGGTGACTGGAGTCTTTAATGATTCTCTTAGCCTTGCCCTTGCAACGCTTGTTGTAAATGTTCTGGAGGGTGGGGAGCCCCCCTCCAATTGTGCGTTCGGCTGAACGTGTCACTCTTTGTAGTCTGCTTCGGGCTTGTGCAGTGCTATTCCCAAACCAGGAGGTGATGTTGCCAGTCAAGATGCTCTCTATTGTACAATGTATGTTTCCATAGTTACGCAGATGACACACAATTGTACATCTCCGCTATACCAAATGATCACACAGTTATAAACTCCATTTCCGCCTGTCTCTTAGCAATAAACAAATGGATG
>NW_028171272.1:10000-19154 GCF_963971535.1 Notolepis coatsorum
CTAACAAAAGGCCTGAAGGGTCTAAACCCTTATTTGCATTGATGTGTGATTGATGTGAACAGTATCCAGGAGCCAATATCTGTCTTATCCCTCCCCTCCGTCACTTCAGCAGTGGGCAGCACTATAAAGAGGGACGTGATGGAAAATAGGTTTTATGGCTTTTCTTTTCTTTTCTTCTCTTTTTTTTCTGGAGGAGGGAGGGGGGTCATGGAGAAATGGAACCTTCAAAGGAAAATCCTCAGGCAGTAACGACCCTCCAGTTCATCAGCGCTCCTGAACTCTAAACGCTAAACTCTAAAGACATTATGCCCTGAGATGGTGCCCGTGAAGCCTGGTAAAAAGCTGCTTGGGAGGGATTGTGCGGCCGGTCCATATGCCACTATGTATTTGCCTGATAATAAGAGGATTGCTTCTCTTTCTTCTCCTGTCCCTCCACAATGGGGCCGCTTTTTGCACACGGGAAACAGACGGCGGCTGGGGTCCTCTTCGCGATAGGCCGCCATTGTGGTGACTGAGAGATGTCCTCAAAATTCAGGACCTGATGACAGCGACACAAAGCCGTCCCCCCTTGCATTGAGGGTTATTAAGGAACCCTCTGATGCTACGGTTCCGTCGCTACCCGTGCTCTCCCAGGGGGCAATGCAGCCTGACCTTTGAACCCCCCCCTGTTATTTTTTTTACTGACACGCTCCCTGATGTTTTTCCATGTGAACATGCAACTGCACTGAGAAATTCATCTGCCTAACATGCAGGGCATATACGATTCTTGGTGTATGTAGATTAGATTAGATTAGATTACATTAGATTAGATTAGATTAGATTACATTAGATTAGATTAGATTCAAATTTGTTGTCATTATACGGCACAAGTACAGTACAATGAAAAGAAGTGTGGCATCCAACCAGAGTGCAAATGTAACAGTAAAGTGCAATAGTAATATACAATGTACAGGTGATTAAACTGGGTACAAAATATACAAATTAGTAATACTGAGTAATAGTGGTCAGTAATCAGATGTATGTACAGAGTTGTAGTATAATATTATGTACAGGTGTAAAGACAGCATGGTAGTAGTCATAGGCTACTGGCCAGCAGCATAACTAGTAAGAGTAGGATATTTACAGATATAGATATAGTATCTACAGATATGTAAAAGGACTATGTGCAGGTAAATACTTTTCATCTCCCCGGGCGACGGTACGTCATGTCATTATATTTTACTTATTCAGAAGCATTTTCTATTACTAGACATAGAATCTGGACCACTTATTTGTCACAAGTTTTTCAATGGAATTTCAATGGAGTCTGTCTGTTTACCGGGCGCTGCCATGATGAATGGAATGAGACCTCATTTTACGTTCTAATCAAGATGTCAGCCCACAGTAAACAGACTCTCCATTGAAATTTTGAGATGTTGGACCATTTCAACACCTTTGGTGTAAGTGTTTGACAAATAAGTGTGCCGGATTTTATGTTTAGGTAATATAAAATGCTTCAGAGTAAGTCAAATAAGAAGACATGACGTACCGTCACCCGGGGCGATCTAACTTCACCCTATGTTAATTTGCCCAGCTGTGATTTGAAGCAAGCAATATGTACGTAGCGGTACATACAGCCGGCAACCAGCAACCCCCCCCCCCCCTCCCTCCATACGCCTGATAAAGCGAGTGAGGGCCTGACGGCTGCTGCTCTGCTCTCCCTGACAGTCCAGAGCTGAGATTGAGAGGGGAAACTCATAAAAGATAATCATGCTTTACGAGGGCCTCTTAAGAGGTCTGCTGAGGGAAAGGCCATTTTCGTGGAGCTGTTTTGCTTTAGTCTAATGGGGAGCCATATAGACCAGAGGCCTGCACTTCCACCACCCCAGCCTGGTCACACAGGGGAGACCAGGGCCAAGGTATTCACCATAAACACCCAAGATGTTCCACTCGCACGCCCCTCCATCAATCAATCACGTTTGTGGGGGGCTTTTTCCTTCTAACCCAAATGCCACAAATAATTCACAGAATTGCTTTTTGGAATAGAGGTTTTAATTTGGCTAAATGATCCTCATTCGTTTGAAAGGGGACCTATTGTGAAACTGTTCCTGTGTTTTGCATCATTATTTATAGAATGAGGGGGGTGAGAAAAGGCAGTTTAGCAGTGAGAAGAACCCTCCCTCTTGAAACGAGCCATTCAGAATAGCATTGTCAGTTGGCGTAGTTAGTAAGACCTTGTAGCGTGTGCGTGTGCGTGTGAAGAGATCTCGATTAAAAAAAAGTGTACAAAATGGTGGCTCGCTCCTAAATCTTATATTTTCCACCTAAAGTTGAACCTAAAATATGTTTCTGACCACATTTTCAACTGTAAGTTTGATATGCTATTGCTATTGCTCTTGAGTACTATTTGTCTAGTTTGACAGTTTGATCTGAATTTCCTTTGATTGTACAGGCTCATGCACTAGACGGGTATAGAGGCTGCTGGAATGTATATATATAGTATAATCTGAGTGGGGTTTTCTTCAGAATCAAAATCAAATCAAATGTATAGCCCGAAATCACAACAGATCGGCCCCATGGGCTTCACAGATCGAGAAGAAACATCACACTAGATCCAAAACAAAAACCACCATAAAATCCACAATTTTGCAACACCCCCAGACTTTCCCCAATGAAGATAAGGAACAACTCCCTAAAACCTAGCACATATCTCAACAAACCTGAACGTTATTGCCATAAAATAGAACGTAGTTCGTTTCTGTGAACGTCTGGGGAAAAAACGCGGCTCAATCAGATGAAAAATGGCGGAGCAATTTACATTACAAAAAAGTAACTGAGATTTCATTCACGGTTTTTGCTGCCCTGTCAGGGGTGTCTGGTGGTACTAAATCCAGATTGAACTCTACCATTGGAAAGAGGAGATTTGGCCCGATCCATATATGTGTGAGTTGGCCATAATAAGGTAATTTATATACCCCCATCATATTTCAAATTGCATGTGTCCGGATGGCAAAATTCAGTACTGTATCTGCAAAACCCCCTGTAAATCATCTACCCTTTATTAATTTCATTAGATTTTTTGTACACGTGATCTCAAGAATGTGCTGAATGAGCTCAGTGGCCATTTTTATGTTAGCATGGTGTTATTCACCGTCAAATATCAAAGAAAATAGTTTCCTTTGGTTCATTACAATTGACTCAGGACTAGTAACAGACACAATATTTCTGACAGTGGGAATACATTCCCAGATGTCCATAGATGTCCCTAGATACCAAGGACATGCAAATGGACCTTGTAGAAGGGAAGCAACAAGGTTCAATTGATTCTTGAACGAATGTTCAAGTGAATGTTTTCTTTCTGATAAATAACATGGCCAACAGGTTAGCGAGTTCATCTGTGTCGATCTGGACACATTTCAAAGGCTGGAACTACAAACAAAAAGACCAAACAAACTACAGATCTTAAATGGATGAAGCCTCCCTTTCCATTGCCACTGGCAGCACATACCTTGTATCTATCGTGGGGAACTGTTAAAGTTATGTGATGTATACGATTGCATGTAACTGTCTAACTGTTTCCACAAGAGGGCGCTATAGGCGGAGCTATTAATGCTAGCGCCAGGGTAAGAAGTATAAAAGGAGATGTTAACTCCCCCTCTGTCTCTTTCCCATCTACCTCTCACTGAGAGAAGGTCTCGTGTACTGCTAGTAGTATGCAATGTGATAATAAACCACGCCGATTAATGGCTAAGTGAGAAGACCTTGTCGTCATGACCAACTTATTGTCGCCCAGAAGTGACTCTGTCAACAGGAACCATTTGCATTTAAAATGGATTCTGTACACACCCAATCAAGAACAATGAAGAGAAAGAAAGGCTGAAAGAGACAGGAGGTCAAATATGAAAGGAGAGAAACTGAAAGAAAGATGAGCAAACAGAAGAGGAGAGAGAGAGAGAGGGGGGGGAGAGAGAGAGAGAGAGAGAGAGAGAGAGAGAGAGAGAGAGAGAGAGAGAGAGAGAGAGAGAGAGAGAGAGAGAGAGAGGGAGAGAGAGAGAACGAGAGAGAGGGAGAGGAGATGTAAGGTAGGGGAGCAGTAAACAAAGATAGCAGCCAAAAAGAAGAGGGAGATGGAAGAGAAGAAGAGAATAAGTAGATGAACGGGTGGCGCTAAAGAGCGGCCAACCCCTGGGGCAGCCGTGCTGAAGAGGAGCCAGCCCCTGGGGCCCCCGTAACCCCAGCCACATCTTCATAAGCTGCAGCCGCCCCAGCCAGCCCCTGGCCCTGCAATAAATACATTTCCAATGACAGCGGCTGGGGTACCAAGAAGGAGGAGGAGGAGGAGGAGGAGGAGGAGTGAATCCTCTGGGAGACACCTCAAGCCACGAGGCTCAGACATCCCTGCGACGTGCCCCCTGACACACAAGAGCGTAGGAGAGGCCCCCATCGTCACTGGCTGGCTCTTTGCAACAGTCAGCCATTTAACGGGCCCAGGGTCTGAGTCCAGAAGCAGGCCAGCCAGCACTTTGATGGAACACCTGCAGTGAAACTGGATCTTAACGGGCTGCTCTGCAACGCAATCTGAACCTCATGGGGAGAGAGAGAGAGAGAGAGAGAGAGAGAGGGAGAGAGAGAGAGAGAGAGAGAGAGAGGAGAGAGAGAGAGAGAGAGAGGAGAGAGAGAGGAGAGAGAGAGAGAGAGAGAGAGAGAGGGGGGGGGGGGGGGGGGGAGGGAGAGGGAGAGTGAGAGGCAGCTTGACATGCCACCCCAAGAGCCTTTGAAGATTATTATAGGTGGCTGTTGTCGAGGCTAATATAAGGTTGATGTCAGCTCTGCTGGATGAAGGTGATATCAGAGCACAGGAAGACGTGTGGGGGAGAGACCTTACACCCCTGCCATGCACCGCGCTGTGTGAATATAGAGCCTGTATCTGGGCCGGTAGCTCCATGCCGCCTTTCTCGATGGCTTCACTCAGCAAGAAAGGCTGAGGCCTGGACGCGTGTTGCTTTTTTAACAGCGGAGCAGTGCAAGAATGTGACAATTTGACCATGTGACCGCGGCAACGCGGGAGAGCGGCAGTGCGGAAATAGGCTGTCTCTAAGACAAACTCTAACCTTAACCAGCTCCTTAACAGCGCCTAAACTTAACCGTTCTAACCTTAACCAACTCCGAAACAATGCCTAACCTTAACCTTAACCTTAACCATGCCTAACCTTAACCTTAACCATAGAAAGAATATTGCCATTCTCTAAGACAAACTCTAACCTTAACCAGCTCCTTAACAGCGCCTAAACTTAACCGTTCTAACCTTAACCAACTCTGAAACAATGCCTAACCTTAACCTTAACTTAACCATGCCTAACCTTAACCGGCGAAAGAATACACGTTAAAAAAAAAATCATGTTAAAAAAAATAATATAATGGGATTCGAACTCGTCAACAACGGACCGCAGGACCGCAGGACCGCTGCGCTGCCAGGTGAGCTGAGCGCCGAATGAAAATCATGGCAGATTAAGGCGGTTACATAATTCCGCAAGCTCTGCCGCTCCGCTCCGCGGCCGCTCCGCTCTGCGGTTGCCGCGCCTGCCGCGGGGCGTGTCGCAGCCAATCAGGGGAAAACGCGGAAGCAACGCAGCACTGCTCCGCTGTTATTAAGCAATAGGCGGCCTGGACGCCCTACAGAATAGCTATAGACTCCAAACTAGCAGCTTAATCTACAAATTATTTGTGGTGAAATACTTTTGTAAAGAGGATAGTTTATCCTCTTTTCTCATAGGGCGATTGGTAAATCCTCATCTAAATTGAGTATCAACGTCCACGGGTATTTTGTGCTGTAAATGTGACTGGCGTTTATTGAAATAAAAAAAACAAAACTCTCATATTACACTATTGAAAACCGTAAAAGTATTAAGCCATTTTAGATCAGATCAGATTCAATAGAAAGTCCCATACTGTACACATGGGAATGAATTTAATATGCATCACGTTCACTGGGTAGTTTTTCAGTTTCTATGAGAAGGGAAAAAAAAACAATGTCAAGAGAGACTGCAAAACATAAAAACAAAATGGTGAGCAGCCTTGCCTATAGCTGATGACTCAGGACTCAGATGTGACAGATAGCGATAACAGCCATGGCGGGTTCATACCCGCAGGCTGAAACAACCACAATGTCATTAAGACATGTTGATGTTCTCGGTTTATACAGGATACTGTGACAGCTACTGGACAAATATCCATAAAGAGATTATACAAAAAGATGAAAGATTTCGTTTCTTTTTTTTTTACGTGACTTCTCAACAGAGAAAGGACCTCCGAACATCTCCACGACCGTACAAACAACAACAAAGGTTTTTCTGCTCATACAACACACAACCGGTGGCACTACGTGGTACAGCTCGACGTGATCGGCGCAAATGGCGACATTCCGTCACATTCCATGGGAATGCCGGGTATTCCCGGCGTGACACAATACACCAGTCAGTGGGCGTTGTAGCCACCGATCAGGGCTGTCGCAGGCTCGCAGCGGGGTCGGCGATGAATTTGTCAGCGGGTGTCTGGTTTCTGCGGCACAAAGCGGAGCGCCGCCCCTGCTCTGTGGGCTGTCACTGCACACCGCCCAGGGTCACGCTCTCAGCCCTGAACACCGTGACCGCTGTGGTAATTGCCTAAATTGGTGGAAAAAGCTTTGGCATTCCAGGAGTGTCGGAGGGGCTGGGTTTGGTGTGGTGCGCCGTGCTAGTTGGATTCCCTGATTCCAGGGTGGATGTAAAGGGATTTCAGTGCTCTGGAATGCCCCCCCCTCCCTCACTTTCAACAGGGGAAAAATAGGAAAGTGGGAGGGGGAGAGATTCGCTTGAGGTCAGGAGAGGTATGTGGTCAAGCGTCCCTGGTTTGGCTTTGGTCAGTGATTTAGGGGTCAGTTGACGTTGCTATAGCAGTTGATACAGTAACAAGAGAATCGTCGACTATCTGCGGTCGGACAATTCTATTTATTTCTTTAACTGGTTCACAGGGGCACGGGTGAATTACAACTGTAAAGGCAGTGGATACACTCCTCCGTCAATAAACAGACGGAAGTTTGACGGAAGGTATTACTGTCTATTGGTTTATTTTTCAAATTAGAACATAATTATGCCTTTGCAGAAACAACAGCCTTTTGCGGACGGCAACGTATACCGTCGGTTCCAAGTTCACCCTCTGACGAAATTGTCTGTCCGTCAAAAATGGACACAAATCTGGCAGACACAGCGTCAACCCCCCGTCCGACGGGCGGATACTCCTCGTTGGGAGACGGATTAAAAACAGACGCAGGCGGACAGACGCGACGGATCGATGTAAGCCGCAGCCTAACAGGCTAAGTGCACCTCTTCCACATTAGCCCCAGGCCCCCGGGGGCCCCGCTCGTGTTTCTCCAGCCTTGTCCATCACCTTTTCCTGCCCGGCCCTGTGCGGTCGGTAGCAGCGGCAGCCCGGCTCTCACCGCAGCAGGCATCTCCAGGGACGGCTAGCTGGCTGGTGTCATCAGAGCTAACGAGGACCCCGCTGCTCCTGTTTCACTGGGCCTGCCAGCACCCCCCCCCCCCCATTTCACGGGTCTCTGCCCGAGGTGTGGGACCGAGCGTGGGCCCCACTGCAGACCGCGGGATGTGTGTGAGTGTGTGTGTGTGTGTGTGTGTGTGTGTGTGTGTGCGTGTGTGTGGGTTTGTGTTTATGTGTGTGTGTGTGTAAGTGCGCATTATGTGCATGTGTGACTGTGTATATACATGTATTACCACATGTGCATGTATGTCAATGGTTACATGTACTGTCGGGTGTGTTCTGACATATTAGACTGGTGCGGTTATGGATGGGTGGGGGGGGTAGGTCGTGGTAGGGGGGGGGGGGGGGGGTAGGGGTCAAAGGCTCACAGTGGAATTTCCATGTCATTTCCCTCCATCCAATCAGCAGGCCTGGGGGCCCGAAAGCAAGCAGTGGGAGCTGTGGAACCACAGTCCTGTGGAGGTAATGCCGGAGGGAGGGAGGGGGAGGGAGGGGGAGCGCACGCGGCTATTTTGACAAGACGCTGGCCCTCCCGCTCCGGCTGAGGTCTGCAATTACGCAGGACATAAACACGGCGCGCGGAGCGGCGCATGGGGCCACAGCGCCACGGCCCCTGGAACGGAGAGCGCTGGCCACTCCGCCGCGGCCGCAGAGGGTCTGGCAGACGCCCACCGGCAAAGCCATCGCGTGACTCAAGGAAAAGGGATGACTGGGACATAATGCTGCTAAGACACACACACACACACACACACACACACACACACCACACACACACACACACCTACACACACACACACACACACACACACACACACACACACACACACACACACACACACACACACACACACACACACACACACACACACACACACACACACACACACACTCTCTCTCTATCTTTCTCTCTCTCTCTCATCACAACCATACCTTTTACTCTCTTGTAAACCAAAGCAACTTTCTCTTCCATCCCACCCATCCACATTAGGTCTCAGCTTACCCCCTGTAAAACAGCTTAAAGCTCCATCTGCACGCCGTGTTCCCTCCCTCCCTCCCTCCCTCCCTCCCTCCCTCCCTCCCTCCCTCCCTCCCATGGGGAAGGAGGGGGGGGGGGGGGGGGTGAAACTATTCACAAACCACCAGGGTCCATGTTCTCCTTCCTGCCCAGAAAGGAACCGCCACTGGGCTTAAAACAATTACCCCATTTAAGAGCGGCTAAATCAACGCGCTTTTGCGGAAACAATGCGATGGCTGCCAGTGTTATTTACTGTAATGAATTGGACTCCCATTACGAGCGCACAGCGCTCTTCGGGGACCTCTCGTTGAGCGGCTGAATGCGGCCCTGGGCCCTGAATGGATGTCAGACGACATAAAGGGTTTTTTCCTCCTTCTTTTTTTGAGCCACAGCGAGAGTGTTGCCTTGTGTGTGGACAGAAGAGAATAGTGGAGAGATTATATTTACCCACCATTCAGTCTGCTTTATAGACGCCCATCGGCCACATCCTATTTGGATAAATAAGCGGCAGGGGGAGGGGGGGGGGTCGACTTTTCTTTCTTTTTTTTTTTTTAATATACAGAGCAATTCAGAGTGGAACCTGCCACAAGCATGGGAAAGCAAATAACCCGGATTAAGCTTCTT
>NW_028171271.1:0-8302 GCF_963971535.1 Notolepis coatsorum
TTCATGAATGACTGTACAATATTGTAAATTAAAGCTCTATCAAACATAAAGACAATTTGCAAGCAATCAATCAAATTGTGGGGGGGGGGCAAGGTTTTCTCACACATACACATTCATTGTACACTATCTATCTATCTATCTATCTATCTATCTATCTATCTATCTATCTATCTATCTATCTATCTATCTATCTATCTATCTATCTATCTATCTATCTATCTATCTATCTATCTATCTACTGTATCTATATCTATCTATCTATCTATCTATCTATCTATCTATCTATCTATCTATCTATCTATCTATGAAGATTACTTTATTGTGAATGTACATGAGGCAATTGAAATTTGTCTTTTTGCCTATCCTCCCTAGTTACACATACACACAGTCCTCATATCGCTCCTAGTTACACACAGTCCTCATATCCCTCCTAGTTACACACAGTCCTCATATTCCTCCTAGTTACACACAGTCCTCATATCCCTCCTAGTTACACACAGTCCTCATATCCCTCTAGTTACACACAGTCCTCATATCCCTCCTAGTTACACACAGTCCTCATATCCCTCCTAGTTACTCATATCCCTCCTAGTTACACACAGTCCTCATATCCCTCCTAGTTACACACAGTCCTCATATCCCTCCTAGTTACACACAGTCCTCATATCCCTCCTAGTTACACACAGTCCTCATATCTCTCCTAGTTACACACAGTCCTCATATCCCTCCTAGTTACACACAGTCCTCATATCCCTCCTAGTTACACACAGTCCTCTCATATCCCTCCTAGTTACACACAGTCCTCACATCCCTCCTAGTTACACACAGTCCTCATATCCCTCCTAGTTACACACAGTCCTCATATCCCTCCTAGTTACACACAGTCCTCATATCCCTCCTAGTTACACACAGTCCTCATATCCCTCCTAGTTACACACAGTCCTCATATCCCTCCTAGTTACACACAGTCTGGCTTATCCACTTCCTATCATTAATACATAAATGTGTGTGTGCGTGTGTGTGTGTGAGAGAGAGAGAGAGAGAGAGAGACAGAGAGAGAGAGAGAGAGAGAGAGAGAGAGAGAACATTTAAATAAAAAGACACAAGGATGATAAATTAAATAATTTATTGTTATATTAATCATCCACATCTATTTATGTACAGATACATTTCTGATGCATTTCAGATTTCGGAAGCATCCGAGAAGACACATACACACACACACATGTACAGTACACACACATACACACACACACACACATGGACATGCACACTCACACGTGCACACGCACACACACATACATTAGTCACACACATACAGGTCCATTGAAACAGAAGACTGCATGTAATAGAAACAGGACACACCAAGACAACATCAATCAATCAATCAATCAATCAACCAACCAACCAACCAACCAACCAACCAACCAACCAACCAATCACTTCAAGGAAAGAAATCATACAAAAATAATTACAATATCACTAACCAGTACCAATGATGATGATGATCATACAAGAATTTGATAGACTGATAACCATGTGGATATTAATACGGATGCGTACAACCGTCCCTCTGCCACCGCTGGTAACCGCTGGTAACCACTGCTTCCTGTCTGTGCGGCGGTAACTCGAGTATTAGTAGGTTTGTATACTTGTACTTTTACTCAATGACATTTCAGAGAAAGAACATATATACTTTTTACTCCTTACATTTAAAATGGAGACCTACCAAAGTACAAATCTCGCAGGTATAATCATTTTAATTAGTATATTTGTTTCTCTAGCCGAACTAACGTTAACGTTATTAATCCCGCGGCCGCACTTTATTTAAAAACAGCCAATCAAATCCCCATCGATGGAAAATGAACCCGCCCACATACCCATGCTGATTGGTCCTTGTGCAAGACTAGAAAGCGGGGATCTTTGATTAAACACGACCTGCTGTCACAGGAATAGACAGTCAGAAAAAAAGTTTTTTACTTTTACTCTTTAGTACTACTTAAGTACATTTAAAAGTACAAACTTTTAGACTTTTACTCAAGTGTGTTTTTAGCCAGATACTCTGACTTTTACTCGAGTACGATTTTGAGAGACGGTACCCATACTTTCACTTAAGTGTAATTTCTGGGTACTTGTTACACCCCTGACCCCTGACGTGTAGCGCTCTGAGTTTCAGCAGCGCTGCATCTCGTCCCGCGTCAACACGCGACACGGCGCTCGTCGTAACCCCTTCACCCTTCTCTTGGAATCACGACTCGTGACTCGACTTGGACTCGAGCACTGATGACTCTCGGACTTGGACTCAAGCATTGACCGCATTCGGACTAGGACCTATTAGTAGATTGCGCTCGTCACCAATGCAAGAGGCTGCGGTCTCGACTCCCGGAGTCAGCATTGCCTTGGCTTGGGCTGATCGTCATACTAACCCGTTTGGCTGGGTTAGGGGGAGGGAAGCCGTGGGTGGGAAACTGGCGTTGTGGACAGCGACACCTACAGGTCAGGTCTGGGCGCTTG
This sequence comes from Notolepis coatsorum, assembly GCF_963971535.1. Classification (NCBI taxonomy): domain Eukaryota; kingdom Metazoa; phylum Chordata; class Actinopteri; order Aulopiformes; family Paralepididae; genus Notolepis; species Notolepis coatsorum. The sequence goes on from NW_028171271.1 coordinate 2,515, forward strand.
CTCAGCGGAGGCAGGAAGTGGTGAAGGCAGCGTGACCTCCCACGCGTTACACTTCACCAATGAGAGCCCTCGCTGCCAGGTGAGAAGAGAGCCACTGGATGACTTCAGGGTTCCCTTGTACCGACCAGTAGGAGAACATGCGCACAACAAACAGGTAAGGGAGGGGGGGGAATTGGCACAACGACTAAATTGGGACGGGGAGAAAACAGAGAAAAAAATCTGAGAAAGAGAGATACAAAAAGAAGATTTTTTTTTGGTAATAGGCATTGACCGCATTTGGACTCGGAAGGTGCAGACTCGGACTCAGACTTGTTAATTGATAAGTAGTTTTAAATTTTCTTTTGTGATAGGCCCTAATCATTTGACATATTGAGATAAGATATCGATGGCTAGTGCATTTTGTTTGGCTATTGTGTCACAAAGTAAATCAACTCCCTTTGAAGCGGTGGCCGCTGTGTCGTTTATGTTTAACGTAGAACCTTTTTGTTATTTGTACGTCGGCTCTTTGACTGAGTGGAGTGGAGGTGACTCAACCTCGATGACTTGGACTCGGACTAGGGTAATGGGGACTCGACTCGGGCTCTCTGTGACTTGGACTCGGGACTCGAACACTGGGGACTCGAGACTCGACACGATATTTAGTGACTCGACTACAACACTGCTTGGAATATTCTAGAGGCTTTTCAGAGACAGGCAGCCACTCGAGGCATAATCCTTGTTCCGTAACGCTTGGCTCTCGACTTTTTTTGCACATGCGAAAGGGTTAATAATAATAATAATAATAATAATAATAAATGTTTTAATGTATATACGTGAGCCTGGATCCCGAGAAGAGAAACAAACCTTCCTCTTTGCTTCCCGGCCGTTGAACGCGTAAAAGAAAAAGAAAAACTCATATCGATTCCACATCGATTCCGTTCCGGACAGGACAGAGCGAATTGCGGTTCTATATGGTTCAATATGGTTTAATATGTTGCATGAGGAAGAGCTTTCATTTGCTCACCTTGAAACAGACGCTTTATCATGTCCAGTTAAAGATGCTATGGGTGGTATTCTATTCGTTAGAATAAGTGTTAAGTAGCTCTACATTCCGACAGCCATCACTGATACAGAGTGTTTGGTCAGTAGCAGTAAACACAAAATACATTTCCTGGTATCCCGTTTCCACTTTAGCCAATCAGGAGAGAGATCTTGTTTTACTTACTGTATTTCAAGAAATCTTGCCAAAACGAGATTTGCTTACTGCAGACTATTTTACTTCACTTTTACTATTTTACATATTTGCTTAAAACTATTTTTATTTCTTATTTTTGTCAGACCATTTTCTTCAGTGTGGAGTTCTCTCTCCTGATTGGAAAAAGTGGGAAGGGATGTGTTTACTGCAGAGTGGAGGGACTGAGAGACCCATGTTACTGACCAGACACTATATCAGTGATGGCTGTTTACTGCAGAGTGGAGGGACTGGGAGACCCATGTTACTGACCAGACACTATATCAGTGATGACTGTTTACTGCAGAGTGGAGGGACTGGGAGACCCATGTTACTGACCAGACACTATATATCAGTGATGGCTGTTTACTGCAGAGCAGAGGGACTGGGAGACCCATGTTACTGACCAGACACTCTATATCAGTGATGGCTGTTTACTGCAGAGTGGAGGGACTGGGAGACCCATGTTACTGACCAGACACTCTATATCAGTGATGGCTGTTTACTGCAGAGTGGAGGGACTGGGAGACCCATGTTACTGACCAGACACTATATCAGTGATGACTGTTTACTGCAGAGTGGAGGGACTGGGAGACCCATGTTACTGACCAGACACTATATCAGTGATGACTGTTTACTGCAGAGTGGAGGGACTGGGAGACCCATGTTACTGACCAGACACTATATCATGGATGACTGTTTACTGCAGAGTGGAGGGACTGGGAGACCCATGTTACTGACCAAACACTATATCAGTGATGACTGTTTACTGCAGAGTGGAGGGACTGGGAGACCCATGTTACTGACCAGACACTCTATATCAGTGATGACTGTTTACTGCAGAGTGGAGGGACTGGGAGACCCATGTTACTGACCAGACACTATATATCAGTGATGGCTGTTTACTGCAGAGCAGAGGGACTGGGAGACCCATGTTACTGACCAGACACTCTATATCAGTGATGGCTGTTTACTGCAGAGTGGAGGGACTGGGAGACCCATGTTACTGACCAGACACTCTATATCAGTGATGGCTGTTTACTGCAGAGTGGAGGGACTGGGAGACCCATGTTACTGACCAGACACTCTATATCAGTGATGGCTGTTTACTGCAGAGTGGAGGGACTGGGAGACCCATGTTACTGACCAGACACTCTATATCAGTGATGACTGTTTACTGCAGAGTGGAGGGACTGGGAGACCCATGTTACTGACCAGACACTATATCAGTGATGACTGTTTACTGCAGAGTGGAGGGACTGGGAGACCCATGTTACTGACCAGACACTATATCAGTGATGACTGTTTACTGCAGAGTGGAGGGACTGGGAGACCCATGTTACTGACCAGACACTATATCATGGATGACTGTTTACTGCAGAGTGGAGGGACTGGGAGACCCATGTTACTGACCAAACACTATATCAGTGATGACTGTTTACTGCAGAGTGGAGGGACTGGGAGACCCATGTTACTGACCAGACACTCTATATCAGTGATGACTGTTTACTGCAGAGTGGAGGGACTGGGAGACCCATGTTACTGACCAGACACTCTATATCAGTGATGGCTGTTTACTGCAGAGTGGAGGGACTGGGAGACCCATGTTACTGACCAGACACTCTATATCAGTGATGGCTGTTTACTGCAGAGTGGAGGGACTGGGAGACCCATGTTACTGACCAGACACTCTGTATCAGTGATGGCTGTCGGAATGTAGAGCTATTATTTTAACATGTAGACCAGTTATTTTAACAAAATAAATACCACTTACAGCACCTTTAAACCAAGCACACCTCAAGCCTTTTTACACATTCAAAAACCAGTGTGTATTCACCCACGCAAGCTTTAAGTAGCATCGAAGAGAGTGTTTTTTTTCTTTCTTTTTTTTTAAAGACACGCACGTGGCTCTCTGCGTTTTGTCACCGGCACTAATGGAAGCAAATGGAGAATAGTTAAAGCCACAGTATGTGAAAATGTTTTGTTTGTGAACTTTTGCTCCAAATCACATCTTGGACGTGGAAACACACCAGCCGTGCGGTCTGCTGTGAGCGAGTTTCCAGTTGACCAGTGTAGAGATGTTCCTTTCTAAACAAGGCTCCTCCTTCTGACCAATCAGAGAAGAAGCTCAAAGACGAGGCTCCTCCTCCTGACCAATCAGAGAAGAAGCTCAAAGAAGAGGCCCCTCCTTCTGACCAATCAGAGGAGCTCAAAAGGACCGCGCGGCTCAATAAAGGAGCACGTACGTTTAACGGTCAAGGTCTAAAATGATGCTCACTTTGCCCGGCCAGCAACAATGAACCCTTTCACTGCCACACTACCAAACGGTTAACCCTTTCACGGCGACAATACAGAAGGTTAACCCTTTCACCGCCACACGACAAAAGGGTTACCCCTTTTACTACCACACTACCAAATGGTTAACCCTTTCACTGCCACGCGACAAAGGGTTAAATGGCGTTCTTCGGTGAACATCGTTTGCATGTTGGTCACGCCTACGCGCGCGGGGGGGGGGCGCATTCCCACACGAAGCAGCTTTAAGGGCTTGTGTCCATAGCGGACGTTTTTTTCAAGGCGGACCGCTTTGAAAAAAAGGGAAAAAAAAGCTCAGAGCGTTTTCCTGGGTCTCGCGACTGCCGCGGCTCCGCCCCTTCCTCGATGTTGATTACCTTGATGAGCGCGCTCCTTTCCAAAAGTTGAACTAGTTTCAAGTCAACTTTATGCCGTGGGAGCGCTCCGCCCAAAAACGCTGCCGCCGAGAGCTCATAAACGCGAGGCACGGCGCTGGGAAGAGGAGCGCGCCTGTCGCGTCTGCAGCATAGAAATGAATGACAGGAAGGAGCTGACGACTCATAAAACGTCCGCTATGGACACAAGCCCTAACTCATCTCCTCAATTTGACAAAGTAAAAACTCTTGTTGAATATTCTCCACTCGTCTCTCAAGTATAGATTTGTCTGACACGGTGAGAAAGAGATTTCAATTCGACGGCGATAATTCAAACAACCAATCTAGTAAATGTATACAATTATTATATATATTTTTTCTTCAGACATTTAGTCAATTATCATTAGTTTACACACTCACGTGCGCGCAGCCACACATGCGCAGCCACACACACACACACACACACACACACACACACACACACACACACACACACACACACACACACACACACACACACACACACACTACATTACGTGAATAACAGAAAGCAGTAGGCTTTGAGTACAGGGTATAGAATTGACAGGTATAGTGTTATTATCGGAAGAATGACTCAAGATTACACTATACTGAAAAGACACCAATACTGTGATCCACGACGACCTTTCCTCACTGGGAGGGCACGACCCTTGATGACCTCTGGTGAATGACAGCTGTGAGTGGCTGTTGTGTACGTTACATTATTGCTTGACTATGGTATTGCTGTATATACAGTATATATAAAAAGAAAATACATCTTTTAAAAACATTTACATGCATGCATATTCAGTTAGGATGTAAGCCAGTTATCGTGTGTGTGTGTGTGTGTGTGTGTGTGTGTGTGTGTGTGTGTGTGTGTGTGTGTGTGTGTGTGTGTGTGTGTGTGTGCGTGTGTGTGTGTGTGTGTGTGTAAACATGTATAATCTTTATGTAACATACTGTAAATTCCTCATCTCTCAATGCAGTCACACTTAGGGCCACTAGGGGTGTAACGATGCGACCTCACAGCGATTAATTTCCATTACGATTATTCAGGCAACGATTCAATGCATCATGAAATCTCTTCATTTGACCACGATTCGATTCGATTCGATACATTTTCGATACATTTTCTATCAGTTAATTCCCCAAAAAATGTTGAATACACAAATGTGGCTGCAGGGGGAACTGATTCACTCAGCATGAATGGACTATAGGTCAATAAAAACAATACACACAACAAAAAAACATTAAAAAAAGAAATAATTAATAAAAATATATATATATATTCCGATTATAATCGATTCTAACATATTCAAATCGATGAATCGATACACCCCTACTAGCAACACTTTGACAACTAGCCATTGTCGCCTACAGAGACCGGTGGATGCGTTTACAATCACTCCAGTTTGATGTAACTTCATCCCCAACCTCCATCCTGTCACCCCTCCAGCATATGATTCTATTGACGCTAAACCCTAATTATTAAGTCATATGTTTTAATAATGCAGTGACGTCCTGCAAACCCAATATGTTTGCTGGCGTGCTTAGTACTGCAAACTGGCAGACACACACACACACACACACACACACACACACACACACACACACACACACACACACACACACACACACACACACACGCACGCACGCACGCACGCACGCACGCACGCACACACACACACACACACACACACACACACACACACACACACGCACACACACGCACACACGCACACACACACGCACACTATACATTCTCTCTTAAAGACACAATCTGGAATTTATTTTACCGTCTACGTACATTTTGGGGGATATTCACATACTGTATAGTTCAGGCTATTCTCACGAGAGCCAAGTGTTTTGTATTTCCTACGCTAACCATAACACA
>NW_028171270.1:0-22500 GCF_963971535.1 Notolepis coatsorum
ACATGCACATATCTCTCTCTCTCCCACACACACTCACAGACACACACACTCACACACACACACACACACACACACACACACACACACACACACACACACACACACACACACACACACACACACACACACTATATAGCACACATATCTCTCTCCCCATACACACTCACACACACACACACACACACACACACACACACTAACACACACTCACACACACACACACACACACACACACACACACACTAACACACACACTCAACACACACACATACACACACACACACACACACACACACGCAGCTATAATCTGACGCTTCCCGTTAACCGTTCAGGGGGCGGGTTTTTAGATTTGACAGCACTGGTTATGTATTTAGGGTCACAGGTGCAGTAATCAGCGAGGACACAGGTAGTGAGGAGCACACCTCCAAATAAATATAGAATACCATATAATTGGTATTTCCTTGGATTTCATTTGGGACGTGCGCTTGCCTGCGCGTGGGGGCGCGGCCAATCAGAGAAAAGCCGAACACAAGTTGGTTGCCTTTAATATTCACGCGGGCGGGCAGCGAGGATCACTATTGGCCACAGACAGACAGTCAGACAGACAGACAGACAGACAGTCAGACAGACAGACAGACCGTCTGCAGCTGAATCTCTATCACATCATCATCACCGTAAATACACCGATGGAAGTAACGGAACCATGGCTGCGATGAGAGACGACATCTACAGTAAGATCATCCCGAGGCTGCTCCGCAGCCAGACCCACCACCGGGGCTCCGCGACGAAGAGTGGACCCCCCCCCTCCTCCTCCTCCTCCTCCTGCAGCCTGGACGTGCTGCTGTCCATGGGCTTCCCCCGAGCCAGGCGTGAGTACCGACCCGGAGAGAGGCGTCCTGGACGGATCAATAACTAATAATACAACTGACTATTAAACTGAAGACATGACCCGCAGATCCATGTCTGTCTGTCTGTCTGTCTGTCTCCTCAGAGGACACCTGACGTGACACCGGGCATCATGTTTATTAAGTCAGTTGTATTATTTATTGATCCGTTTTGCCGATGTGTTAATAAATGTATAGCTGTGCGCAGAATGTGTTTCACCGCATTCCTCTTCTCTGCGCAGCTCGCTGTCATTCTGCACCGTAGCGGAGCACACACTACACGCACACACTACACGCACACATTTACATTTACATTTACATTTAGTCATTTAGCTGACGCTTTTATCCAAAGCGACTTACAAGTTCTGTACGACAAGCCATCAGGAAGAGCACAACTCTATCAGCTGAGTAACAATATTCATCAAAGTGTTGAGTGCTACAGTGTAGGTTAGTTTATTAGGACAAGTGCATGACAGTACGGTTAGTTAGGGTTAGATTATTTTTTTTTTTTTTTTTTTTTTTTAATTCAGATAATGGTTGAAGAAGTGAGTCTTTAGTCGACGGCGAAAGATTGGACGTGTTTCGGCTGTCCTAACTGGGGTGGGTAGTTCATTCCACCATTGTGGGGCAAGGACCGAGAATAGGCGACTTCTCTTTGATGACCCTCCGGAGCTTGGATAGGAGTAGGTCTGAGGCACACACACACTACACGCACACACACACTACACACACACACTACACACACACACTACACACACACACTACACACACACACACTACACAACACTACACACTACACGCACACACACACTACACACACACTACACAACACACTACACACACACACACACCACACACACTACACAACACTACACACTACACGCACACACACACTACACACACACACTACACACACACTACACACACACACTACACACACACACACTACACAACACTACACACACACATACACACACACACTACACACACTACACACTACACGCACACACACACTACACACACACACTACACACACACACTACACACACACACTACACACACACACACTACACAACACTACACACTACACTACACGCACACACACACACACACACACACACTACACACACACACACACTACACACACACACTACACACACACACTACACACACACACACTACAACACACTAACACACTACACTACACACACACACACTACACAACACTACCACTACACTACATGCACACACACCACACACACACACACTACACAACACTACACACTACACTACACGCACACACACACTACACGCACACACTACACTACACTACACTACACTACACTACACGCCACACACTACACTACACACGCACACACTACACGCACACACTACACTACACACACACACACTACACTACACTACACTACACTACACTACACTACACTACACTACACAACACAACAATACACAACACACCAATATTGTCTTGTCTTGTCAATATTCCAATGTACAGTTTTGCTTGTACAGTTGTACAGTCCCGCCCCCCCCCCCCCCCCCCCACCTACCCAACCTCCTCCAATGTACAGTTTCTACGTCAAATGTATATACTCTCTTTTCTGGACTCTTTTTGTATCAAACAAACAGTACTGTATTTGCATCCCCTTAACAATTGTGTGTATTGAGCCGTACTGTATTGTACCCATTCTGCAATCTGTTAATAAAGTATTCAATCAATCAACCACTACACAACACACCACTACACAACACCACAACACACCACTACACAACACCACACAACACTACACTACACTACACTGCACTACACTACACAACACAACTACACAACAACACACAACACTACACAACACTACACCACACAACACTACACAACACCACACTACACAACACCACACCACACTACACTACACAACACCACACAACACTACACAACACAATACAACACACCACTACACAACACACCACAACACTACACTACACTACACTGCACTACACTACACAACACAACTACACTACACCACACAACACTACACAACACTACACTACACAACACTACACTACACTACACAACACTACACCACACAACACTACACAACACACAACACTACACAACACTACACCACACAACGCTACACAACACTACACCACACAACACTACACAACACTACACCACACAACACTACACTACACAACACAGAAGGGTTCTTGTGGAGAATAGAGCTATTCGCCTGTGGTTTATGCGCTTAACGATCATGTGATCCTTTTTATTGCAGCTACGGGCATTTCTTCTCCATATTTAGATGTATTTTTAACTCTGAATGGTGAGAATAGTTCAGCCATCATAGTGCACAAAACTGAATGTTGAGAGCTTTCACAGCTGCTTCTGGCTTTAACGATGTGAGTGTGACACAGTAAACAGGAGTCAGGAGGGAAGTGACATTACATGACGGTGTGAGAGAGAGAGAGAGAGAGAGAGAGAGAGAGAGAGAGAGAGAGAGAGAGAGAGAGAGAGAGAGAGAGAGAGAGAGAGAGAGAGGGAGAGTGTGTGTGTGTGAGAGAGAAAGAGAGAGAGAGAGAGAGGGAGAGAGAGAGAGATGGAGAGAGAGAGAGAGAGAGCGGGAGAGAGAGAGAGATAGATAGAGAGAGAGAGAGGGAGAGAGAGAGAGAGTGTGAGAGAGAGAGAGAGAGAGAGAGAGAGAGAGAGAGAGAGTGAGAGAGAGACGTGGGGTTAGACAGGGGTGCAGTTTGAGTCCAACCCTCTTCAACATATACATCAATGAAATGGCAAAAACATTGGAACAAACTGCAGCACCTGGCATCCCCCTAGCAAACACAGAAGTCAAATGCCTATTGTTTGCAGATGACCTGGTGCTGCTGTCCCCAACAAAAGAAGGGCTACAACAGCACCTTGACCTTCTGCACAAATTCTCCCAGACATGGGCACTGACAGTAAACCTAAACAAAACTAAAATTATGATATTCCAAAAAAGGCCCAGCCTACAACAACAAAAACACAAATTCCTCCTAGACACAATTTCCCTAGAACACACAAAAAAACTACACATATCTCGGCCTAAACATCAGTGCTACAGGGAACTTCAATCAAGCTGTGAACGACCTGAGAGACAAAGCAAGAAGGGCTTTCTATGCCATAAAAAGGAACATCAAGTTAGACATTCCAATCAAAATCTGGCTCAAAATATTAGACTCCGTCATAGAACCGATTTCCCTATATTATGGTTGTGAAGTCTGGGGCCCACTTGCAAACCAAGACTTCACCAAATGGGACAAACACCCAACTGAGACTCTGCATGCAGAATTTTGCAAATCCATTCTCCGCACCCAACGGAAAACGCCAAATATGGCATGCAGAGCAGAACTAGGAAGATACCCACTAATCATCAAAATTAAAAAAAGAGCATTCAAATTCCACAACCACCTAAAAGAAAGCGACCCAGACACACTCCACAACATAGCCCTCACCCACAGAGAGACCCTCGATAGATGCCCACTCAGCCAGATGGTTCTGGGACTCTGCTCACAAACACAAGCAGAGCCACCAGACAGAAACCACACTGGACTAAATCAAATTATAAGAAAACAAAAAGAAAACTATCTGACACATTGGAAAGAAACAACCCAAAACCAGAGCAAATTGAAATGCTATTTGGCCCTAAACAGAGAGTACACAGTGGCAGAATACCTGAGCACTGTGACTGACCCAAAACTAAGAAGATCCTTGACTAGGTACAGACTCAGCGAGCACAGCCTAGCCATTGAGAAAGGCCGCCATAGGCAGACCTGGCTCCCAAGAGAAGACAGACTGTGCACCCACTGCACACAAGAAGAGGTGGAAACCGAGCTCCACTTCTTAACAACCTGCCCACTATACCAAGACATCAGAGACATATACTTCCCACAAATTGCAAACACCCAAAGAGACTTTGAAAACATGGACAATAACTCAAAACTCCCATACCTACTGGGAGAAATACAAGAATGTGCGAACACAGCAGCAAGATTTGTGAGCTGCTGTGACAAGAAAAGGACATCCAGCGGAATACAACCACCATAAAGACTGTACAAGAAATTCCGTCTGTAATGTACTGATTTCTTTTGTTTTCTCTGTTTGATTGTTTTGTTTGGCTTTGGCAATGTAAACGTATGTTTCCCATGTCAATAAAACCCATTTGAATTGAATTGAATTGAGAGAGAGAGAGAGAGAGAGAGAGAGAGAGAGAGAGAGAGAGAGAGAGAGAGAGAGAGAGAGAGAGAGAGAGAGAGAGAGAGAGAGTGTGAGAGAGAGAGAGTGTGTGTGTGTGTGTGTGTGAGAGAGAGGGAGAGAGAGAGATAGTGTGTGTGTGTGTGTGTGTGTGTGTGTGTGTGTGTGTGTGTGTGTGTGTGTGTGTGTGTGTGTGTGTGTGTGTGTGTGTGTGTGTGTGTGTGTGTGTGTGTGTGTGTGTGTGTGTGTGTGTGTGTGTGCAACCTCAGCCCGGCACTCTTCAATATCTATATTAATGAATTGGCTAATATACTAGAAAAGTCCTCTGCCCCCGGTGTAAGTCTCCACAATCGGGAAGTGAAATGCCTGCTCTTTGCAGATGACCTGGTTGTGTTGTCCCCCACAGCAGACGGCCTACAGCAGAGCCTGGACCTGCTAGAGCATTACTGTCAGACCTGGGCCCTGGCAGTAAACCCCAAAAAATACCTAAATAATGATATTCCAAAAAAGATCCAGATCTCAGGACGTCCTCCCAAAGTTCTCAATTGGTACAAAACATGTAGCGTACTGCACACATTACACCTATTTAGGCCTAAAACTAAGTTCAACTGGACATCTTAAGGAAGCAGTCAATGAGCTGAGAGGAAAAGCACGCCGGGCTTTCTATGCCATAAAAATTTATATACAAACAGAAATACCAATTCGAATCTGGTTAAAATTAATTGAATGTGTTATTGAACCAATTGCACTCTATGGCAGTGAGGTGTGGGGTCCACTTACAAAACAAGACTTTACCCAATGGGACAAACACCCCATTGAGACCCTGCATGCAGAGTTCTGTAAGATTATCCTACATGTCCAGAGGAAAACTACAAACAATGCATGCAGGGCAGAATTAGGCCGTTACCCACTAATACTAAAAATACAAAAAAGAGCAATTAACTTTTGGACACACCTAAAACGAAGTGACCCCCTCTCGTACCATTATCAAGCCCTGCAGTGCCAAGAGCTGAGGAGCATCAGGAACCCCCTTACCCAGCTGGTCCTGAGGCTGAGTCCACAAACCTGCTCTCATAACACACCTCAGGAACAGAACACGTCACCAATCAGAATAAATCAAATTACTACACAGCTAAAACAAAACTACATCACCTATTGGAAAACACAAACAAAAGCACAGAGCAAAATGCAGTGCTATCTGGCTCTAAATCGACAGTACACCATAGCAGATTATTTGAACATGGTGACTGATCAACAACTAAATAGAACCTTGACAAAATACAGACTGAGTGAGCACAGCCTCGCTGTTGAAAAGGGGAGGCACAGGAAAACCTGGCTCCCTGCAGAGCAAAATATAGACCAGGAAGTAACCACTACACCTCCCTATAGACCAGGAAGTAACCACTACACCTCCCTATAGACCAGGAAGTAACCACTACACCTCCCTATAGACCAGGAAGAAATGGGCAAAGACACAGCTCGTCACGCTATTGGGCAAACATGTCAGTGGCCAATCAGAGAGCGTCAGTCAGTGCCAATCAGAGAACGTCTGCCAGAAATGCGGCTACGGAAAGTATAGACGCACACCTCCCTATAGACCAGGAAGTAACTACTACGCCCTCCCGCGTCTTAACTTTCCGTAGCCGCATTTCTGCAGGACCCTCTCTGATTGGCCACTGACTGACGCTCTCTGATTGGCCACTGACATGTTTGTCCAATCGCGTGACGAGCTGTGTCTTTGCCCATTTCCGCGTCGAACAGCCTGCAAACTACCTGGCGTTCTATCGCCATGTTCTAAGACAAACTCTAACCTTAACCAACTTCGAAAGAGTGCCTAAGCTTAACCAGTGTAGAAACTGACGTTGGCCAATCAGAGAGCGTCCTGCAGAAATGCGGCTACGGAAAGTATAGATGCACACCTCCCTATAGACCAGGAAGTAACCACTACACCTCCCTATAGACCAGGAAGTAACCACTACACCTCCCTATAGACCAGGAAGTAACCACTACACCTCCCTATAGACCAGGAAGTAACCACTACACCTCCCTATAGACCAGGATGTAACCACTACACCTCCCTATAGACCAGGAAGTAACCACTACACCTCCCTATAGACCAGGAAGTAACCACTACACCTCCCTATAGACCAGGAAGTAACCACTACACCTCCCTATAGACCAGGAAGTAACCACTACACCTCCCTATAGACCAGGAAGTAACCACTACACCTCCCTATAGACCAGGAAGTAACCACTACACCTCCCTATAACAATAGAAGCTTCGAATGTTAAAAAATGACATTCGGTACAGCCCTAGAGTCTAAGCCCTAACCTCTATTATAAGTGCAGTTGATAGCAATACTTCTCCCCTGTTTCCTCGCCTTGACAGGTGATCGTTGAGAGTGAAGCAGAGTCATTTGGTTCGTTCTAATTATGAGCCTTGTAGATACATAACCCTAACCCTTGTAGATACATAACCCTAACCCTTGTAGATACATAACCCTAACCCTTGTAGATACATAACCCTAACCCTTGTAGATACATAACCCTAACCCTTGTAGATACATAACCCTAACCCTTGTAGATACATAACCCTAACCCTTGTAGCTACATAACCCTAACCCTTGTAGATACATAACCCTAACCCTTGTAGATACATAACCCTAACCCTTGTAGATACATAACCCTAACCCTTGTAGATACATAACCCTAACCCTTGTAGATACATAACCCTAACCCTTGTAGATACATAACCCTAACCCTTGTAGATACATAACCCTAACCCTTGTAGATACATAACCCTAACCCTTGTAGATACATAACCCTAACCCTTGTAGATACATAACCCTAACCCTTGTAGATACATAACCCTAACCCTTGTAGATACATAACCCTAACCCTTGTAGATACATAACCCTAACCCTTGTAGATACATAACCCTAACCCTTGTAGATACATAACCCTAACCCTTGTAGATACATAACCCTAACCCTTGTAGATACATAACCCTAACCCTTGTAGATACATAACCCTAACCCTTGTAGATACATAACCCTAACCCTTGTAGATACATAACCCTAACCCTTGTAGATACATAACCCTAACCCTTGTAGATACATAACCCTATCCCTTGTAGATACATAACCCTAACCCTTGTAGCTACATAACCCTAACCCTTGTAGATACATAACCCTAACCCTTGTAGATACAAAGACAGCGGTGGGTCTTTGCCAGCCTCGCCCTGTTTACAAAATTCACTTAGAGTTGGTTATAAATAATATATTTAAAAGCAGGTTATTTCAGCAGGTTATCGTGATTTCTAGCGCAATCATGAACACTTTTCACTTCAGCAGTTCCAGCAGTTAACTCTTTGCACGTGAATGTATGGATTTCTCTCTGTGGTTAAGTCGAAGTACCGATGTTCAGGCGGTGACAGTGGTTCGGGAGGTAGAGCTGGTAATCCGGAGGTTCCCGGTTCGATTCCCCCTCCTCTCGGGCAGCGTGTCGATGTGTCGAAAGCGAGACACTTAACCCCTAACTGCTCCCGATGAGCAGGTCGGCACCTCGCATGGTCGCCTCCGCCGTCGGTGTGTGAACGTGTGAGTGAACGGGTCAAATGTGAGGAACAAAATTGTAAAATAAATATATAACTGCACTGTTTGCCATTCAGGCCTTAACTTCCCCGAGACTGACCCTCAGGTAGTGAGAGGAGGTCTGCTGACCGGCTGAAGGGACTGACTGTCTGACCCTCAGGTAGTGAGAGGAGGTCTGCTGACCGGCTGAAGGGACTGACCGACTGACCCTCAGGTAGTGAGAGGAGGTCTGCTGACCGGCTGAAGGGACTGACTGACTGACCCTCAGGTAGTGAGAGGAGGTCTGCTGACCGGCTGAAGGGACCGACTGACTGACCCTCAGGTAGTGAGAGGAGGTCTGCTGACCGGCTGAAGGGACTGACTGACTGACCCTCAGGTAGTGAGAGGAGGTCTGCTGACCGGCTGAAGGGACTGACTGACCCTCAGGTAGTGAGAGGAGGTCTGCTGACCGGCTGAAGGGACTGACTGACCCTCAGGTAGTGAGAGGAGGTCTGCTGACCGGCTGAAGGGACTGACTGACTGACCCTCAGGTAGTGAGAGGAGGTCTGCTGACCGGCTGAAGGGACTGACTGACTGACCCTCAGGTAGTGAGAGGAGGTCTGCTGACCGGCTAAAGGGACTGACTGACCCTCAGGTAGTGAGAGGAGGTCTGCTGACCGGCTGAAGGGACTGACTGACTGACCCTCAGGTAGTGAGAGGAGGTCTGCTGACCGGCTGAAGGGACTGACTGACTGACCCTCAGGTAGTGAGAGGAGGTCTGCTGACCGGCTGAAGGGACTGACTGACTGACCCTCAGGTAGTGAGAGGAGGTCTGCTGACCGGCTGAAGGGACCGACTGACTGACCCTCAGGTAGTGAGAGGAGGTCTGCTGACCGGCTGAAGGGACTGACTGACCCTCAGGTAGTGAGAGGAGGTCTGCTGACCGGCTGAAGGGACCGACTGACCCTCAGGTAGCACTGGACCCTGAGGGACGCCACGCGCTCCGTGATATTAGACAGCGGCGGCACATGCTTGGCCTCCTTCACACAGTTATTAATACTCTCTCTCTCTGTCTCTCTCTCTCTCTGTCTCTCTCTCTCTGTCTCTCTCTGTCTCTCTCTCTCGCTCTGTCTCTCTCTCTCTGTCTCTCTGTCTCTCTCTCTCTCTGTCTCTCTCTCTCTGTCTGTCTGTCTGTCTGTCTGTCTGTCTGTCTGTCTGTCTGTCTGTCTGTCTGTCTGTCTGTCTGTCTGTCTGTCTGTCTCTCTGTCTCTGTCTCTGTCTCTCTCTCTCTCTCTCTCTCTCTCTCTCTCTCTCTCTCTCTCTCTCTCTCCCCCCCCCTGCCCCCTCCCTCTATCTCTTAAGTACTGACCCACTAAATTCCCTGACCGACTTCAGGAGACATGCCCTGGTTTCATTGTGACAGGATTAATCATATCTGCTGCTCCATTCAGTCCATTGTTTTGGTTCCAGCGGGCCGACACTACAGCACTGTGTTGGTATAATAGAGAACACACATCCAGCAGTGGAATATAATAGAGCTCTTCACTGCTGCCAATACAGTAAGTCTAGCAATCACAGAATAGCAAGGATTGTTTTTACACCCCTATTGTGACACAGTATGTATGACTCGATAGTTATGTGTTGGCTATTCTTAATAGGCGTAGTGTGTATTGTCTGTTCGCAGTATCCAGGATATCTTTGGAAAATGTAAGCATCGTTTTAATTTCCCTGTCTTTATTCACCTGGGGAAAGAATCATCACTAAAACCTAGAATATGTCTGTTTTTGTTGACAAACTGGCAGACAGCCAAGGATTTGATACCTTACCTTGACTATTTTGTAAGCACTACTCTGAAAGACTGAAAGCCTACATTGTTTTTTATTTAATTTTATTACCTTTATTTACCAGGGTAGGTTTTCTGAGCTTAACATTCATGCCTGGGAGCTGATCACCTGACACTGTTGACCACTAGGAGCTGCCCAGTACAACCACAGTCTGACACTGTTGACCACTAGGAGCTGCCCAGTACAACCACAGTGACACTGTTGACCACTAGGAGCTGCCCAGTACAACCACAGTCTGACACTGTTGACCACTAGGAGCTGCCCAGTACAACCACAGTCTGACACTGTTGACCACTAGGAGCTGCCCAGTACAACCACAGTCTGACACTGTTGACCACTAGGAGCTGCCCAGTACAACCACAGTCTGACACTGTTGACCACTAGGAGCTGCCCAGTACAACCACAGTGACACTGTTGACCACTAGGAGCTGCCCAGTACAACCACAGTCTGACACTGTTGACCACTAGGAGCTGCCCAGTACAACCACAGTCTGACACTGTTGACCACTAGGAGCTGCCCAGTACAACCACAGTCTGACACTGTTGACCACTAGGAGCTGCCCAGTACAACCACAGTCTGACACTGTTGACCACTAGGAGCTGCCCAGTACAACCACAGTCTGACACTGTTGACCACTAGGAGCTGCCCAGTACAACCACAGTCTGACACTGTTGACCACTAGGAGCTGCCCAGTACAACCACAGTCTGACACTGTTGACCACTAGGAGCTGCCCAGTACAACCAGTCTGACACTGTTGACCACTAGGAGCTGCCCAGTACAACCACAGTCTGACACTGTTGACCACTAGGAGCTGCCCAGTACAACCACAGTCTGACACTGTTGACCACTAGGAGCTGCCCAGTACAACCACAGTCTGACTCTGTTGACCACTAGGAGCTGCCCAGTACAACCACAGTCTGACACTGTTGACCACTAGGAGCTGCCCAGTACAACCACAGTCTGACACTGTTGACCACTAGGAGCTGCCCAGTACAACCACAGTCTGACACTGTTGACCACTAGGAGCTGCCCAGTACAACCACAGTCTGACACTGTTGACCACTAGGAGCTGCCCAGTACAACCACAGTCTGACACTGTTGACCACTAGGAGCTGCCCAGTACAACCACAGTCTGACACTGTTGACCACTAGGAGCTGCCCAGTACAACCACAGTCTGACACTGTTGACCACTAGGAGCTGCCCAGTACAACCACAGTGTGACCACTGTTGACCACTAGGAGCTGCCCAGTACAACCACAGTCTGACACTGTTGACCACTAGGGGCTGCCCAGTACAACCACAGTCTGACACTGTTGACCACTAGGAGCTGCCCAGTACAACCACAGTCTGACACTGTTGACCACTAGGAGCTGCCCAGTACAACCACAGTCTGACACTGTTGACCACTAGGAACTACCCAGTACAACCACAGTCTGACACTGTTGACCACTAGGAGCTGCCCAGTACAACCACAGTCTGACACTGTTGACCACTAGGAGCTGCCCAGTACAACCACAGTCTGACGCTGTTGACCACTAGGAGCTGCCCAGTACAACCACAGTCTGACACTGTTGACCACTAGGAGCTGCCCAGTACAACCACAGTCTGACACTGTTGACCACTAGGAGCTGCCCAGTACAACCACAGACTGACACTGTTGACCACTAGGAGCTGCCCAGTACAACCACAGTCTGACCACTGTTGACCACTAGGAGCTGCCCAGTACAACCACAGTCTGAAACTGTTGACCACTAGGAGCTGTCCAGTACAACCACAGTCTGACACTGTTGACCACTAGGAGCTGCCCAGTACAACCACAGTCTGACACTGTTGACCACTAGGAGCTGCCCAGTACAACCACAGTCTGACACTGTTGACCACTAGGAGCTGCCCAGTACAACCACAGTCTGACACTGTTGACCACTAGGAGCTGCCCAGTACAACCACAGTCTGACACTGTTGACCACTAGGAGCTGCCCAGTACAACCACAGTCTGACACTGTTGACCACTAGGAGCTGCCCAGTACAACCACAGTCTGACACTGTTGACCACTAGGAGCTGCCCAGTACAACCACAGTCTGACACTGTTGACCACTAGGAGCTGCCCAGTACAACCACAGTCTGACGCTGTTGACCACTAGGAGCTGCCCAGTACAACCACAGTCTGACGCTGTTGACCACTAGGAGCTGCCCAGTACAACCACAGTCTGACACTGTTGACCACTAGGAGCTGCCCAGTACAACCACAGTCTGACACTGTTGACCACTAGGAGCTGCCCAGTACAACCACAGTCTGACGCTGTTGACCACTAGGAGCTGCCCAGTACAACCACAGACTGACACTGTTGACCACTAGGAGCTGCCCAGTACAACCACAGTCTGACACTGTTGACCACTAGGAGCTGCCCAGTACAACCACAGTCTGACACTGTTGACCACTAGGAGCTGCCCAGTACAACCACCGGTACAGACCGGTACAGTAGTTCTTCAGATGGCCCACCTGTTGTAGTTCAGCGTCAAAAAGCTTTAGCTTTGCCTAGTAGCACTGGTTGCCTCCAGCTTTAGCTTTGCCTAGTAGCACTGGTTGCCTCCAGCTTTAGCTTTGCCTAGTAGCACTGGTTGCCTCCAGCTTTAGCTTTGCCTAGTAGCACTGGTTGCCTCCAGCTTTAGCTTTGCCTAGTAGCACTGGTTGCCTCCAGCTTTAGCTTTGCCTAGTAGCACTGGTTGCCTCCAGCTTTAGCTTTGCCTAGTAGCACTGGTTGCCTCCAGCTTTAGCTTTGCCTAGTAGCACTGGTTGCCTCCAGCTTTAGCTTTGCCTAGTAGCACTGGTTGCCTCCAGGTTTAGCTTTGCCTAGTAGCACTGGTTGCCTCCAGCTTTAGCTTTGCCTAGTAGCACTTGTTGCCTAGCTCCAGCTTTTACTTAGCTTAATGTTGCGGCTACGTGGCGTAGTGGGCAAGGCGCTCGCCACAAATGCTGAGACGCTGGGCTCGCCTGTTCGAGCCCAGCGCTCCACATTTGCTTTCAGTTTAGCTGGTCGTCCGTACTAATACACATTGGCCGTATTAGGGGGTGGGAAACTGATGGGTGGGGATCGGGCGTTGTGGACAGCGACTCCTACAGGTCGGTTGGTGCGCCTGCACAGTAGAATCAGGAAGTGTCGGGGGCAGCGTGAGCCTCCCACGCGTTACTCCTCGCCACTGAGAGATCGAGCTGCGCAGGTGAAAAGATGCGACTGCTGTTACCTCAAGTACCGGAGGGGACTCGTGCTATGTATGACTTAGTCCACATTGCAGCCGGCTTGTGGGAGGCAAGAAACAGCGTTCGTGACAGGGGAGGGTTGAATTGGATGATACGAAATTGGGATGGGAGAAAATATAGAAAAATGGGAGAAAAAGTGGATAAAAAAAAAAACGTAGCTTAATGTTAGTGATGGATGCTAGCTGCTAACATTAGCATCGCCATCAGCAGGCCACGCATTTCTGCAATGTGTATCAATGAATCATCAATTCTATAGTATATACGGCACACATAGTTGTTTTAACTTTTTAACATACATCCCTATTCCCCACTGGCACGTATCCGGGTCTGGCTTCACCTAGTCTTGTTATTACATTATGTCTCCTCGTGGTTCTTCGGTGGGGGATGTGGTTTTCACATGTGCTATACTGCTCATGCTTTCATTAAGAGCTACAGTGTACAGCTCCTCCAGAGGTCATGTGACAGGTTGGTTACATATTGCAGCATACTCTCTTTTACATTGACATCTTTATTTACACTATGCTTCTTAAGTGCTGACTTAGTGTACCCCCCCCCCCCCCTTCCCATGTCTGAACTGCTCCAGGCTTAGAGAAGGTATTCTGTGTAGCTCAGCACAACTGTTGTATATTTGCTGATCAGGTTTGAAGGAGAAAAGGAAACGGTCTAGAGATTTGTGCTTTTAAAGGTCACGTATTGTGAAAAACATCCCTTTTTCAGAGCTTGTGCTGCACATACATGTGGGTCTGCACATACATGTGGGTCTCTGTGATGGGCCTGGTAAGAGAACCAGCACAGGTCAGACAACATGTGCTTCAATAAGCCATTCATATTTGCCTTTCTGTCAAACAGGACTCAAACAGAGAGGGGTAGAGGCTGCAAGAATAAGGACAGGACTGAAACAGAGAGGTATATAGGCTGCTAGAATGAGAACAGGACTGAAACAGAGAGGTATAGAGGCTGCTAGAATGAGGACAGGACTGAAACAGAGAGGTATAGAGGCTGCTAGAATGAGAACAGGACTGAAACAGAGGTATAGAGGCTGCTAGAATGAGGACAGGACTGAAACAGAGGTATAGAGGCTGCTAGAATGAGAACAGGACTGAAACAGAGGTATAGAGGCTGCTAGAATGAGGACAGGACTGAAACAGAGGTATAGAGGCTGCTAGAATGAGAACAGGACTGAAACAGAGGTATAGAGGCTGCTAGAATGAGAACAGGACTGAAACAGAGGGGTATAGAGGCTGCTAGAATGAGAACAGGACTGAAACAGAGGTATAGAGGCTGCTAGAATGAGAACAGGACTGAAACAGAGAGGTATAGAGGCTGCTAGAATGAGAACCGGACTGAAACAGAGAGGTATAGAGGCTGCTAGAATGAGAACCGGACTGAAACAGAGAGGTATAGAGGCTGCTAGAATGAGAACAGGACTGAAACAGAGAGGTATAGAGGCTGCTAGAATGAGAACAGGACTGAAACAGAGAGGTATAGAGGCTGCTAGAATGAGAACAGGACTGAAACAGAGGTATAGCGGCTGCTAGAATGAGAACCGGACTGAAACAGAGAGGTATAGAGGCTGCTAGAATGAGAACCGGACTGAAACAGAGGTGTAGAGGCTGCTAGAATGAGGACAGGACTGAAACAGAGGTATAGAGGCTGCTAGAATGAGGACAGGACTGAAACAGAGAGGTATAGAGGCTGCTAGAATGAGGACAGGACTGAAACAGAAGTGTAGAGGCTGCTAGAATGAGAACAGGACTGAAACAGAGAGGGGTAGAGGCTGCTAGAATGAGAACAGGACTGAAACAGAGGTATAGAGGCTGCTAGAATGAGGACAGGACTGAAACAGAGGTATAGAGGCTGCTAGAATGAGAACAGGACTGAAACAGAGGTATAGAGGCTGCTAGAATGAGGACAGGACTGAAACAGAGGTATAGAGGCTGCTAGAATGAGAACAGGACTGAAACAGAGGTATAGAGGCTGCTAGAATGAGGACAGGACTGAAACAGAGAGGGGTAGAGGCTGCTAGAATGAGAACAGGACTGAAACAGAGAGGTATAGAGGCTGCTAGAATGAGGACAGGACTGAAGCAGAGAGGGGTAGAGGCTGCTAGAATGAGAACAGGACTGAAACAGAGGTATAGAGGCTGCTAGAATGAGGACAGGACTGAAACAGAGGTATAGAGGCTGCTAGAATGAGAACAGGACTGAAACAGAGGTATAGAGGCTGCTAGAATGAGAACAGGACTGAAACAGAGAGGTATAGAGGCTGCTAGAATGAGAACAGGACTGAAACAGAGGTATAGAGGCTGCTAGAATGAGGACAGGACTGAAACAGAGGTATAGAGGCTGCTAGAATGAGAACAGGACTGAAACAGAGGTATAGAGGCTGCTAGAATGAGGACAGGACTGAAACAGAGGTATAGAGGCTGCTAGAATGAGGACAGGACTGAAACAGAGGTATAGAGGCTGCTAGAATGAGGACAGGACTGAAACAGAGGTATAGAGGCTGCTAGAATGAGAACAGGACTGAAACAGAGAGGTATAGAGGCTGCTAGAATGAGAACAGGACTGAAACAGAGAGGTGTAGAGGCTGCTAGAATGAGAACAGGACTGAAACAGAGAGGTATAGAGGCTGCTAGAATGAGAACAGGACTGAAACAGAGGTATAGAGGCTGCTAGAATGAGAACAGGACTGAAACAGAGAGGTGTAGAGGCTGCTAGAATGAGAACAGGACTGAAACAGAGAGGTATAGAGGCTGCTAGAATGAGAACAGGACTGAAACAGAGGTATAGAGGCTGCTAGAATGAGAACAGGACTGAAACAGAGAGGTGTAGAGGCTGCTAGAATGAGAACAGGACTGAAACAGAGAGGTATAGAGGCTGCTAGAATGAGAACAGGACTGAAACAGAGAGGTATAGAGGCTGCTAGAATGAGAACAGGACTGAAACAGAGAGGTATAGAGGCTGCTAGAATGAGAACAGGACTGAAACAGAGAGGTATAGAGGCTGCTAGAATGAGAACAGGACTGAAACAGAGAGGTATAGAGGCTGCTAGAATGAGAATGGGACTGAAACAGAGAGGTATAGAGGCTGATAGAATGAGAACAGGACTGAAACAGAGAGGGGTAGAGGCTGCTAGAATGAGGACAGGACTGAAACAGAGAGGTATAGAGGCTGCTAGAATGAGAACAGGACTGAAACAGAGGTATAGAGGCTGCTAGAATGAGAACTGGACTGAAACAGAGAGGTATAGAGGCTGCTAGAATGAGAACTGGACTGAAACAGAGAGGTATAGAGGCTGCTAGAATGAGAACAGGACTGAAACAGAGGTATAGAGGCTGCTAGAATGAGAACGGGTCTGAAACAGAGAGGGGTAGAGGCTGCTAGAATGAGAACAGGACTGAAACAGAGAGGTGTAGAGGCTGCTAGAATGAGAACAGGACTGAAACAGAGAGGTATAGAGGCTGCTAGAATGAGAACAGGACTGAAACAGAGGTATAGAGGCTGCTAGAATGAGAACCGGACTGAAACAGAGAGGTATAGAGGCTGCTAGAATGAGAACAGGACTGAAACAGAGGTATAGAGGCTGCTAGAATGAGAACAGGACTGAAACAGAGGTATAGAGGCTGCTAGAATGAGGACAGGACTGAAACAGAGGGGTATAGAGGCTGCTAGAATGAGAACAGGACTGAAACAGAGGTATAGAGGCTGCTAGAATGAGAACAGGACTGAAACAGAGGTATAGAGGCTGCTAGAATGAGGACAGGACTGAAACAGAGGTATAGAGGCTGCTAGAATGAGAACAGGACTGAAACAGAGAGGTATAGAGGCTGCTAGAATGAGAACAGGACTGAAACAGAGAGGTATAGAGGCTGCTAGAATGAGAACAGGACTGAAACAGAGAGGTATAGAGGCTGCTAGAATGAGAACGGGACTGAAACAGAGAGGTATAGAGGCTGCTAGAATGAGAACGGGACTGAAACAGAGAGGTATAGAGGCTGCTAGAATGAGGACAGGACTGAAACAGAGAGGTATAGAGGCTGCTAGAATGAGAACAGGACTGAAACAGAGAGGTATAGAGGCTGCTAGAATGAGAACAGGACTGAAACAGAGGTATAGAGGCTGCTAGAATGCATAATCAGAGTGGTATTCTTAGCAAAAAACTTAAAATACATGTTTTGAATATGAGTATAATAATAATAATAATAATAATAATAATAATAATAATATGTGAATAAAAAATAGGCTCTCCTGTGGCTCCAGCTATGACTACCTCATAAATGGTAAATGGCTGCATTTATATAGCACTTTTATCCAAACATTCCCACACCAATGGCAGAGGCAATCATGCAAGGTGCCAACTTGCTCACCGGGAGCAGTTAGGGGTTAAGTGTCTTGCTCAAGGACACTTTGACACGCTGCCCGGGAGGAGCGGGAATCTAACCGGGAACCTCCGGATTACCAGACGACCGCTCGTAGGTGTGCCTGAGGACGGGGAGCAGTGAGGACATAGATATCGCGGCTCTGGGAACCAAAGTGCTGCGCTGGAGTTTGTAACTCGTGAATTATTGAGTCGTTTCTTTGTTTTCCGCTCAGTGTCTTTGAAGTGCAGATGAGATGAGATTCTTGGGTAGCTTTGCTAATATGCTGGGTTCACAAAGTGCTTCCTGGTTCGGGGGGGGGGGGGGTTCATCGTGATTCAGGCTCAGAAATTAAGTTCTGTAATTCTCTTTTGTTTGGCATCATTATAGGTTTGTCTCAAGGTCACGCTAATGTCATTCCTGAAATGGGAGACATGCATCGCTGTCTGTCTGTAGCTGGTGTTCACTCACTCACTCTGTTAGTCTGTCTCCCTGCTTCCGGACTTCCAGAGACTGTCAGATTAGGACTCTGTTGTCTCCAGCAGCTCATAGAGAGCGCAGTCTGAGCAAACCAGTAGGCAGGCTTAGTTTGTACACAAGATATAAACAAACCAGTAAGGCAGGCTTAGTCTGTACACAAGATATAAACAAACCAGTAGGCAGGCTTAGTCTGTACACAAGATATAAACAAACCAGTAGGCAGGCTTAGTCTGTACACAAGATATAAACAAACCAGTAGGCAGGCTTAGTCTGTACACAAGATATAAACAAACCAGTAAGGCAGGCTTAGTTTGTACACAAGATATAAACAAACCAGTAGGCAGGCTTAGTCTGTACACAAGATATAAACAAACCAGTAGGCAGGCTTAGTCTGTACACAAGATATAAACAAACCAGTAAGGCAGGCTTAGTCTGTACACAAGATATAAACAAACCAGTAGGCAGGCTTAGTTTGTACACAAGATATAAACAAACCAGTAGGCAGGCTTAGTCTGTACACAAGATATAAACAAACCAGTAGGCAGGCTTAGTCTGTACACAAGATATAAACAAACCAGTAGGCAGGCTTAGTTTGTACACAAGATATAAACAAACCAGTAGGCAGGCTTAGTCTGTACACAAGATATAAACAAACCAGTAGGCAGGCTTAGTCTGTACACAAGATATAAACAAACCAGTAGGCAGGCTTAGTCTGTACACAAGATATAAACAAACATGTAGGCAGGCTTAGTCTGTACACAAGATATAAACAAACCAGTAGGCAGGCTTAGTCTGTACACAAGATATAAACAAACCAGTAGGCAGGCTTAGTCTGTACACAAGATATAAACAAACCAGTAGGCAGGCTTAGTTTGTACACAAGATATAAACAAACCAGTAGGCAGGCTTAGTCTGTACACAAGATATAAACAAACCAGTAGGCAGGCTTAGTCTGTACACAAGATATAAACAAACCAGTAGGCAGGCTTAGTCTGTACACAAGATATAAACAAACATGTAGGCAGGCTTAGTCTGTACACAAGATATAAACAAACCAGTAGGCAGGCTTAGTCTGTACACAAGATATAAACAAACATGTAGGCAGGCTTAGTTTGTACACAAGATATAAACACATGTGTTATTCTAAATTTCTGTGAAATTATATTGACTGGGAGAAACTGCTTGGCAGCACAGGGGTCTGACGGTACCAAGTCTCTCTCCAGTCTCCATGTCCTGAGCACAGCTGGTACCAAGTCTCTCTCCAGTCTCCATGTCCTGAGCACAGCTGGTACCAAGTCTCTCTCCAGTCTCCATGTCCTGAGCACAGCTGGTACCAAGTCTCTCTGCAGTCTCCATGTCCTGAGCACAGCTGGTACCAAGTCTCTCTGCAGTCTCCATGTCCTGAGCACAGCTGGTACCAAGTCTCTCTGCAGTCTCCATGTCCTGAGCACAGCTGGTACCAAGTCTCTCTCCAGTCTCCATGTCCTGAGCACAGCTGGTACCAAGTCTCTCTCCAGTCTCCATGTCCTGAGCACAGCTGGTACCAAGTCTCTCTCCAGTCTCCATGTCCTGAGCACAGCTGGTACCAAGTCTCTCTCCAGTCTCCATGTCCTGAGCACAGCTGGTACCAAGTCTCTCTGCAGTCTCCATGTCCTGAGCACAGCTGGTACCAAGTCTCTCTCCAGTCTCCATGTCCTGAGCACAGCTGGTACCAAGTCTCTCTGCAGTCTCCATGTCCTGAGCACAGCTGGTACCAAGTCTAATGCCTGCCTGTGCTCTCTCTCTCTCTCTCTCTCTCTCTCTCTCTCTCTCTCTCTCTCTCTCTCTCTCTCTCTCTCTCTCTCTCTCTCTCTCTCTCTCTCTCTCTCTCTCTCTCTCTCTCTCTGTCTGTCTGTCTGTCTGTCTGTCTGTCTGTCTGTCTGTCTGTCTGTCTGTCTGCCTTTCTCTCTCTCTCTCTCTATCTCTACTTGTCTCTCTCTCACTCCTCCTCTCTCTCTCACTCCTCTCTCTCTCCTCCTCTCTCTCTCTGCTTGTCTCTCTCGCACTCCTCTCTCTCTCTGCTTGTCTCTCTCTCACTCCTCTCTCTGTCTCTCTCTGCTTGTCTCTCACTCCTCTCTCTCTCTTTCTCTCTCTGCTTGTCTCTCTCTCACTCCTCCTCCTCTCTCTCTCTCTCTCTCTCTCTCTCTCTCCTCCTCTCTCTCTCTGCTTGTCTCTCTCTCACTCCTCTCTCTCTCTGCTTGTCTCTCTCTCACTCCTCCTCTCTCTCTCTCTGCTTGTCTCTCACTCCTCTCTCTCTCTCTTTCTCTCTCTGCTTGTCTCTCTCTCACTCCTCCTCTCTCTCAATTCAATTCAATTCAATTCAAGTGGCTTTATTGGCATGACGCAGCTTGTACATGTTGCCAAAGCAAATGGTTGATAACATAAGCATGGATTACAAAACACATATTAATGTCATAGTATATACAAAAATTTTCATCATAAATAGAACATAAAATATTACGGCATAAACATGTCAGGCGACTGTCACTCACTGTCCCTCAGTTTGTGGCAGGCAGCAACATAGGCTGCTGCTAGCTCACAGCTTGTTGAGTCCTCCTCTAGTAGGACTGGTAGTTTTCCTGTATCTGGTAGTGCAAGAAAACCTTTTGTTATTAGTTCAAATTTTTTAAAATGCGTTTCTCTAATATCTTTATATTTTTCACATTTGGTGAGGAAGTGCAACTCAGTTTCAGGCTCACTGAGGATGCAATGACTGCATAGCCTTTGCTCTGCAGGGAGCCAGGTTTTCCTGTGCCTCCCCTTTTCAACAGCGAGGCTGTGCTCACTCAGTCTGTATTTTGTCAAGGTTCTTTTTAGTTGTTGATCAGTCACCATGCTCAAGTACATTTACATTTACATTTTACATTTAGTCATTTAGCTGACGCTTTTATCCAAAGCGACTTACAAGTTCTGTACGACAAGCCATCAGGAAGGGTACAACTCTATCAGCTGAGTAACAATGTTCATCAAAGTGTTGAGTGCTACAGTGTAGGTTAGTTTATTAGGACAAGTGCATGACAGTATGGTTAGTTAGGGTTAGATTTATTTTTTCTTTTTTTCTTTTTTTAATTCAGATAATGGTTGAAGAAGTGCGTCTTTAGTCGACGGCGAAAGATTGGACGTGTTTCGGCTGTCCTAACTGGGGTGGGTAGTTCATTCCACCATTGTGGGGCAAGGACTGAGAATAGGCGACTTCTCTTTGATGACCCTCCCGGAGCTTGGATAGGAGTAGGTCTGAGGCGGCCAGAAGATGCAGAGCGTAGGGGTCTTGAGGGTGTGTAGTTAGAGACCATTGACCGGAGGTAGGCGGGAGCAGTTCCCTTTGCCGCACGGTATGCTATGTCGAGGGCCTTGAAGCGGATTCGTGCAGCAATGGGGAGCCAGTGCAGGTCCCTAAGAAGTGGGGTGACATGGGCCGACTTCGGTAGGTTTGAGATCAGGCGGGCCGCTGCGTTCTGAATGAGTTGAAGAGGCTTAGTGGCAGTGGCCGGGAGGCCAGCGAGCAGTGCGTTGCAGTAGTCGAGGCGGGAGATGACTGTTGATTGGATGAGGAGTTGGGTGGCTTCTTTTGTCAGGAAGGGGCGGATCCTTCTGACGTTGCTCAGGAGGAATCGGCAGGTTCTGGTTGTCGCTGCGATGTGAGCAGAGAAGTTCAACTGGTCGTCGAGGACAACACCAAGGTTCTTGGCGGTCGGGGACGCGGTCACAGCTGCATTCTCGACTGTGATGGAAAGGTCGGTCAGGGGGGAGGATTTGGCCGGCAGGTGGAGCAATTCTGTTTTGCTTAGGTTCAGTTTGAGGTGGTTGGTCGTCAT
>NW_028171270.1:27500-30000 GCF_963971535.1 Notolepis coatsorum
TCTGGTCCTAAAGTAACTCTGGTCCTAAAGTAACTCTGGTCCTAAAGTAACTCTGGTCCTAAAGTAACTCTGGTCCTAAAGTATCTCTAGTCCTAAAGTAACTCTGGTCCTAAAGTAACTCTGGTCCTAAAGTATCTCTGGTCCTAAAGTAACTCTGGTCCTAAAGTAAAAGTAACTCTGGTCCTAAAGTAACTCAGGTCCTAAAGTAACTCTGGTCCTAAAGTAAGATTCAAGATTCAAGATTCAAGAGTTTTAATTGTCACGGCATACAGGTATACAATGAAATGCGGCTGGTCTTGCCCGCGACGATGTGCAATACAGTGGTACAACATATAATAGAATCCAATAAAATACAGTGGTACAACATATTAATAGAATCCAATAAAACAGTGCAATAAACAGGTACATGGTGTGCCATCTCGGTATCTGTACATTAGTATTTACAGAGCATATAGGACATGCTAGTTAGCTTTAGTAGTGCAATACACTGTTCCTGATGTTATACTATTTTAAGTGGCCTTTCCTCTGGCCATAAGTGTGCGTGTGTGCGGCATGAGTGTTAAAGTGGCTGCTAGTGTGTGAGCGTGCTCAGCGTGCGTGTCGTGTATGTACTTGTGTGTGGATAGTTCAGTTTCTGTGTCTCTCGATGTTCATTGTTCAAGGCTCTGATGGCCTGGGGGAAGAAGCTTAGCCTAAGCCTCTCCGTCTTAGTCTCTAGAATTCGCAGGCGTCTGCCTGACCTCAGCAGCTGGAACAGGCTGTTATTGGGGTGGTGGGGGTCTTTCATTATCCTGCAGGCTCTGGATTTGCACCTCTTGTTGTATAGAGCCTGCAGGGGAGGTAGCGTAATACCCGTGGTACGCTCGGCTGAGCGCACCACACTCTGTAGGGCCTTCTTGTCCTGTGCCGTGCTGTTCCCATACCAGGCAGTGATGTTTCCGGTCAAGATGCTCTCTACAGCTCCTGAGTAGAAGGACTGAAGTATCTTCCCCGATACTCTGAACTTCCTTAACTGTCTCAGGTGGTAGAGGCGCTGCTTCGCTTTCTTTACTACTGTGCCTATGTGTGTTGACCATGTCAGGTCCTCTGAGATGTGGACCCCCAGGTACTTGAAGCTGCTCACCCTGTCCACGGTAGCCCCGTTAATCCTCAGTGGTGTGTGTGTCTCCCGCTGTCCTCTCCTATAATCCACGATCAGCTCCTTGGTTTTACCAATGTTCAGGAGCAGGCTGTTGTCCTGGCACCAACGTTCCAGTACCTCAACCTCCTCCCGGTAGGCCTTCTCGTCGTTGTCCGAGATCAGCCCCACCACCACCGTGTCGTCGGCGAACTTCACAATGGAGTTGGAGCTGAACTTGGCCACACAGTCGTGTGTGTAGAGTGAGTACAGCAGGGGGCTTAGAACACAGCCCTGGGGGGACCCGATGCTCAGGGTGATGGTGTTGGAGGTCTGACCCCCCACCCTGACCGCCTGGGGTCTTTCACTCAGAAAGTCCAGTACCCAGGCGCTCAGGGCGGAGCTCAGGCCTAGCTCGATCAGCTTGTCCACCAGTCTGGTGGGGACTATGGTGTTGAACGCTGAGCTGTAGTCAATGAACAACAGTCTCACATAGCCCCCCTTCTGACGGTCAAGGTGGGAGAGAGTGCTGTGCAGTACCTGGGAGACAGCGTCATCAGTGGACCTGTTTGTCCTGTATGCAAATTGCATAGGGTCCATATCGCTGGGGAGAGAGGCACAAATGTGGTCCTTGACCAGCCTCTCGAAACATTTCATGACCACAGAGGTGAGTGCCACCGGTCTGTAATCATTTGGACATGTTGGGGAGGGTTTCTTCGGTACAGGGATGATGGTAGACATCTTGAAGCAGGCAGGGACTACTGACTCCGCCAGGGATTGATTAAATATGGCGGTGAACACCGGGGCAAGCTGGTTTGCACAGGACTTAAGTATGCGTCCTGTTATACCATCTGGGCCTGCAGCCTTCCTGGTGTTCACCTGCATAAATGCTCTTCTCACACTGTGTTCCGACAACGAGAGAGCGCCCCCGCCCCCCCGCGGTTGCCCCCCCCCCTCCACAACAGCCGGTGCGCCAGTGACGTCACTAGCCAGAGGGCTAGCGGCGACACTGTCTACACCGAACCGAGCGTAGAAGGAGTTGAGTTTGTCCGCTAGAGAGGCGTCGTCGCTCCCCATTGCGGGGGCGCTGACTTTGTAGTCAGTTATTGTCTTCAGTCCCCTCCACAAGCCTCTTGTGTCGTTTTGTGCCATTTGTGTCTCCAGTTTCTCAGCATATGTCCTCTTAGCAAGTTTAACAGCCTTGCGCAGAGTGTAGACTGAAGCCTTGTATTCTTCCATATTTCCTGACTCTCTGCCCAGGTTATAAGCCGTGGTGCGTGAGTTTAGGGCTGTTCTTATAGTGCTGTCCACCCAAGGTTTCTGGTTTGGGAAAACCCGCGCCGTCTTTGTGGGGACAATGCCGTCTGCCACTGTTGTTATGTA
>NW_028171270.1:32500-46060 GCF_963971535.1 Notolepis coatsorum
ATTTAATGACCCCAACGTGATGGTTATTATTAGTGGTGTTGATGACGCCGTCAGGACCATAGTACCTACTGTAGTGTATTATTGAGCTACTATGTTGATTTTATTATCAATAAAATACTCTCTTGCCTCAGAGTAACCTTTATATGTTCTTTAACCCGATCAAATAATATAAACTATAATAATAATACAACTGTATTTCTAGAGCACCTTTCATACAGAAACTGCAGCTCAAAGTGCTTCACAACAGAACAAAGACAGGCATAAAATGAGCACATAAAGTGCAGACGTATAATATATTTCACATTAGGATCTAACATCCCAACAGGCCACCTAGTTTATGGTTTGATGCCCTCAGGTCGCTACAGGTCCATCCTAACCAGACACACACGTTTCACAAACAGTTTTTTCCCCACAGCAGTCCGAACACTGAACACCCTGGCCCGCCCCCCTTTGCACAAACGGGCAAGCATCTGTCACCGACCGACACTGTTACTGTGACTGTCCTGTATGTATTTTATGTATATATGTTTTGATGGTTTTGATGTTTTTGATGTTTGATGTCTGTTTCATGTTTGATATAACCAGTGCTCAACATCTGTACCGAAAACAATTACCACCAACCATCGTTGTGTGGCATTAAAGTATCTTGTCTTGTATCTTGTGATTCAGTTTTAAAAATAGACAATAATAAAAATAGTCCCTATCAAATAATATAAACTAGCCCTATCAAATAATATAAACTAGCCCTATCAAATAATATAAACTAGCCCTATCAAATAATATAAACTAGCCCTATCAAATAATATAAACTAGCCCTATCAAATAATATAAACTAGCCTTATCAAATAATATAAACTAGCCCTATAAAATAATATAAACTAGCCTTATCAAATAATATAAACTAGCCCTATCAAATAATATAAACTAGCCCTATCAAATAATATAAGCTATCCCTATCAAATAATATAAACTAGCCCTATCAAATAATATAAACTAGCCCTATCAAATAATATAAACTAGCCCTATCAAATAATATAAGCTAGCCCTATCAAATAATATAAACTAGCCCTATCAAATAATATAAACTAGCCTTATCAAATAATATAAACTAGCCTTATCAAATAATATAAACTAGCCTTATCAAATAATATAAACTAGCCTTATCAAATAATATAAACTAGCCCTATCAAATAATATAAACTAGCCTTATCAAATAATATAAACTAGCCCTATCAAATAATATAAACTAGCCCTATCAAATAATATAAACTAGCCCTATCAAATAATATAAACTAACCCTATCAAATAATATAAACTAGCCTTATCAAATAATATAAACTAGCCCTATCAAATAATATAAACTAGCCCCATCAAATAATATAAACTAGCCCTATCAAATAATATAAACTAGCCCTATCAAATAATATAAACTAGCCTTATCAAATAATATAAACTAGCCCTATCAAATAATATAAACTAGGTATGTTTTATAGTCCCAGTAGTTTCCCAGCTGCCAGAGAAGCTACGTTTCAGACTCAGAACCTCAGAACCTCAGAACCTCTGAACCTCAGAACCTCAGAACCTCAGAACCTCAGAACCTCTGGGCCTCAGAACCTCAGAACCTCTGGGCCTCAGAACCTCAGAACCTCTGGGCCTCTGAACCTCAGAACCTCAGAACCTCTGGGCCTCAGAACCTCTGAACCTCAGAACCTCAGAACCTCAGAACCTCTGGGCCTCAGAACCTCAGAACCTCTGAACCTCAGAACCTCAGAACCTCTGGGCCTCAGAACCTCAGAACCTCAGAACCTCTGGGCCTCAGAACCTCTGGGCCTCAGAACCTCAGAACCTCTGGGCCTCAGAACCTCAGAACCTCTGGGCCTCAGAACCTCTGGGCCTCAGAACCTCAGAACCTCTGGGCCTCAGAACCTCAGAACCTCTGGGCCTCAGAACCTCAGAACCTCTGGGCCTCAGAACCTCAGAACCTCAGAACCTCAGAACCTCTGGGCCTCAGAACAGTTGCGTCGTTTCAGTAAAAGCCAAGGTATGGCGAGGAGGGAGGGGGGGGGGGGGGGGTTGGTGGATTTTTTTTGTCAAATCAGTTGTGCAATAGTCACTTTTGGTGAGTTGTTTCTATACAGTTCAGTTATATGACATTTAGGTATGACACAGGACTACACAAGCATTTTTAGTATAGAAATGCGCCAACAGACTAAAGCAGGGAACCACAATATTTTGCATTGTGTACCGAATAGTTCGAAGCTTCGTTCATAATGTTGACATTCGAATTCTAAATCAACATAAAAAATTGCATGCAGTAGGAGTAGGAAGACGTTGGGAACTAGGCTAATGGAGGAACCTACTTCCAGTGACTGACGCTAAGCTAGGCTAATGGTGCGCGTCTTCCTACTCCTACTGCACGCACAGAGAAGAAAAAAGGGTATGTATCTTCTTGTCTAACTCCAGGGTAGATGGCAAATAAGCTAATTTCCCAAGGTTCCTTTAAGGCTTTTTTAAATCTCCCCTGAGAAGTACACAAACTTCAACCCGTCACTAGTTTCAAGTTTCAAGTTTCTTTAATAGTTGTCATACAGAAGTACAGAATACTTTTATACAAAATGCTTCTTACTGTTACGCTCCAGAGACTGTGCTAGACAAGATAAGTATGAAATAAAATAACATAGTATAGCATGTAAATTAGAAGTAAAAAATAAGTAAAAAATGAGGTCACAGTGTTCAGTATAGACATATGTACAATGTTCGATGCAGAATAGACGTAACTGAGTTACCATATAATATACAATATACTATGCAGTGTACTAATATACAATACTATATAGTGCAAAGCAGAAATGGGATGAGGTGCAATTTAGGTACAATTTACAGTAGGTGTACGAGTTGTAGTGCAAATCCTTTATCAATAAATATAAAGTGTGTTTAGGTGTTCTAAAGTGTGGAGAGTGGGTGCTGCAGTGTGTTGTTTGTTTAAAGTGAGTGTGTGCGTGTGGATGTGTGTGCTGTGTGCATTTGATGGTTGTTGCATAGTGTTTATTGTTCGTTTAGCAGCCTGATGGCCTGGGGATAGAAGCTTCTTCTGAGTCTTTCTGTGCTCGCCTTGAGACTCCGGTATCGCTTGCCTGACCGCAGCAGTTCAAAGAGGCAGTTGTTCGGGTGGCTGGAGTCCTTGAACATTAAGGCTATTCCATAATGTAACTCCCAAAATGTAAACACATCTAGCTTTTACATTAGTTCTTACCTTTTTCCACGGCTATGATTGTTTTTTAGGGTTAGAGGTTAGAGGCCGAGGAGCAGGCAGCTCCAGGGAGCTGGGAGGCCGAGGAGCAGGCGGCTCCACTGAAGCTGGGAGGCCGAGGAGCAGGCAGCCCCAGGGAGCTGGGAGGCCGAGGAGGGAGGCAGCCCCAGGGAGCTGGGAGGCCGAGGAGCAGGCAGCTCCAGGGAGCTGGGAGGCCGAGGAGCAGGCAGCTCTCCAGGGAGCTGGGAGGCCGAGGAGCAGGCAGCCCCAGGGAGCTGGGAGGCCGAGGAGCAGGCAGCCCCAGGGAGCTGGGAGGCCGAGGAGCAGGCAGCCCCAGGGAGCTGGGAGGCCGAGGAGCAGGCAGCTCTCCAGGGAGCTGGGAGGCCGAGGAGCAGGCAGCCCCAGGGAGCTGGGAGGCCGAGGAGCAGGCAGCTGGGAGGCCGAGGAGCAGGCAGCTCTCCAGGGAGCTGGGAGGCCGAGGAGCAGGCAGCTCCAGGGAGCTGGGAGGCCGAGGAGCAGGCAGCTCCAGGGAGCAGGGAGGCCGAGGAGCAGGCAGCTCCAGGGAGCTGGGAGGCCGAGGAGCAGGCAGCCCCAGGGAGCTGGGAGGCCGAGGAGCAGGCAGCTCCAGGGAGCAGGGAGGCCGAGGAGGGAGGCAGCCCCAGGGAGCTGGGAGGCCGAGGAGCAGGCAGCTCCAGGGAGCTGGGAGGCCGAGGAGCAGGCAGCCCCAGGGAGCTGGGAGGCCGAGGAGCAGGCAGCTCCAGGGAGCTGGGAGGCCGAGGAGCAGGCAGCTCTCCAGGGAGCTGGGAGGCCGAGGAGCAGGCAGCTCCAGGGAGCTGGGAGGCCGAGGAGCAGGCAGCTCCACTGAAGCTGGGAGGCCGAGGAGCAGGCAGCTCCAGGGAGCAGGGAGGCCGAGGAGCAGGCAGCTCCAGGGAGCGTTTGCAGCCACGGCCCTGACCTCTAATGACAGGCTGTAGCCGGGCTGCTCTCAGGGTACAGTGGCGCCGTGACATGGAGGCACACCAGGCCGTTTAGCCTCTGACCTTCTATAAACGTCATCCTACTCATTTCAGTTTCAAAGGTTTGAACTGTAACGTGAGCGATCATGTCGGCTAATGGCGTGTGAGAGCAGAGGTCACGCGTGTGAGAGCAGAGGTCACGCGTGTGAGAGCAGAGGTCACCAGCGCTGTTATTCCACGCTGTGTCTCCTATGAAGCTTCTCGCGCTGCACTCACTCACGTTGTTGTGTCAGCTGGGACCTTAAAGCTACAATCTGTGATCATAGGAATGTGGGTCTATTGACATACTGTCTTGATGAGTTTGATTTCCAGATGGGAAATAAAACAAACAAACATTTCGACAGCCATGAAATACCCTGAAGCAATTATGATTAAAAACACAGTCACGTGTCGTCCAGTGTTAACCCTTACATAACGAGTTGTCTAGTGTTAACCCTTACATAACGAGTTGTCTAGTGTTAATCCTTACATAACGAGTTGTCTAGTGTTAATCCTTACATAACGAGTTGTCTAGTGTTAACCCTTACATAACGAGTTGTCTAGTGTTAATCCTTACATAACGAGTTGTCTAGTGTTAACCCTTACATAACAAGTTGTCTAGTGTTAATCCTTACATAACGAGTTGTCTAGTGTTAATCCTTACATAACGAGTTGTCTAGTGTTAACCCTTACATAACGAGTTGTCTAGTATTAATCCTTACATAACGAGTTGTCTAGTGTTAATCCTTACATAACGAGTTGTCTAGTGTTAATCCTTACATAACGAGTTGTCCAGTGTTAACCCTTACATAACGAGTTGTCTAGTGTTAACCCTTACATAACGAGTTGTCTAGTGTTAATCCTTACATAACGAGTTGTCTAGTGTTAATCCTTACATAACGAGTTGTCTAGTGTTAACCCTTACATAACGAGTTGTCTAGTATTAATCCTTACATAACAAGTTGTCTAGTGTTAATCCTTACATAACGAGTTGTCTAGTGTTAATCCTTACATAACGAGTTGTCTAGTGTTAACCCTTACATAACGAGTTGTCTAGTATTAATCCTTACATAACGAGTTGTCTAGTGTTAATCCTTACATAACGAGTTGTCTAGTGTTAATCCTTACATAACGAGTTGTCTAGTGTTAATCCTTACATAACGAGTTGTCCAGTGTTAACCCTTACATAACGAGTTGTCTAGTGTTAATCCTTACATAACGAGTTGTCTAGTGTTAATCCTTACATAACGAGTTGTCTAGTGTTAATCCTTACATAACGAGTTGTCGTGTTAATCCTTACATAACGAGTTGTCTAGTGTTAATCCTTACATAACGAGTTGTCTAGTGTTAATCCTTACATAACGAGTTGTCTAGTGTTAACCCTTACATAACGAGTTGTCTAGTGTTAATCCTTACATAACGAGTTGTCGTGTTAATCCTTACATAACGAGTTGTCTAGTGTTAATCCTTACATAACGAGTTGTCTAGTGTTAATCCTTACATAACGAGTTGTCTAGTGTTAATCCTTACATAACGAGTTGTCGTGTTAATCCTTACATAACGAGTTGTCTAGTGTTAATCCTTACATAACGAGTTGTCCAGTGTTAACCCTTACATAACGAGTTGTCTAGTGTTAATCCTTACATAACGAGTTGTCCAGTGTTAACCCTTACATAATGAGTTGTCTAGTGTTAACCCTTACATAACGAGTTGTCCAGTGTTAATCCTTACATAACGAGTTGTCTAGTGTTAATCCTTACATAACGAGTTGTCTAGTGTTAATCCTTACATAACGAGTTGTCTAGTGTTAATCCTTACATAACGAGTTGTCCAGTATTAATCCTTACATAACGAGTTGTCTAGTGTTAACCCTTACATAACGAGTTGTCTAGTGTTAACCCTTACATAACGAGTTGTCCAGTGTTAACCCTTACATAACGAGTTGTCTAGTGTTAATCCTTACATAACGAGTTGTCCAGTGTTAATCCTTACATAACGAGTTGTCTAGTGTTAATCCTTACATAACGAGTTGTCCAGTGTTAATCCTTACATAACGAGTTGTCCAGTGTTAACCCTTACATAACGAGTTGTCCAGTGTTAATCCTTACATAACGAGTTGTCCAGTATTAATCCTTACATAACGAGTTGTCCAGTATTAATCCTTACATAACGAGTTGTCTAGTGTTAACCCTTACATAACAAGTTGTCTAGTGTTAACCCTTACATAACGAGTTGTCTAGTGTTAACCCTTACATAACGAGTTGTCTAGTGTTAACCCGTACATAACGAGTTGTCTAGTGTTAACCCGTACATAACGAGTTGTCTAGTGTTAACTCTTACATAACGAGTTGTCTAGTGTTAATCCTTACATAACGAGTTGTCCAGTGTTAACCCTTACATCACGAGTTGTCCAGTATTAATCCTTACATAACGAGTTGTCCAGTGTTAACCCTTACATCACGAGTTGTCCAGTATTAATCCTTACATAACGAGTTGTCTAGTGTTAACCCTTACATAACAAGTTGTCTAGTGTTAACCCTTACATAACGAGTTGTCTAGTGTTAACCCTTACATAACGAGTTGTCTAGTGTTAACCCTTACATAACGAGTTGTCTAGTGTTAACCCTTACATAACGAGTTGTCTAGTGTTAACCCTTACATAACGAGTTGTCTAGTGTTAATCCTTACATAACGAGTTGTCCAGTGTTAATCCTTACATAACGAGTTGTCCAGTATTAATCCTTACATAACGAGTTGTCTAGTGTTAATCCTTACATAACGAGTTGTCTAGTGTTAACCCTTACATAACAAGTTGTCTAGTGTTAATCCTTACATAACGAGTTGTCTAGTGTTAACCCTTACATAACGAGTTGTCCAGTGTTAACCCTTACATAACGAGTTGTCTAGTGTTAATCCTTACATAACGAGTTGTCTAGTGTTAACCCTTACATAACAAGTTGTCTAGTGTTAATCCTTACATAACGAGTTGTCTAGTGTTAACCCTTACATAACGAGTTGTCCAGTGTTAACCCTTACATAACGAGTTGTCCAGTATTAATCCTTACATAACGAGTTGTCCAGTATTAATCCTTACATAACGAGTTGTCTAGTGTTAATCCTTACATAACGAGTTGTCTAGTGTTAACCATTACATAACGAGTTGTCCAGTATTAATCCTTACATAACGAGTTGTCTAGTGTTAATCCTTACATAACGAGTTGTCCAGTGTTAACCATTACATAACGAGTTGTCCAGTATTAATCCTTACATAACGAGTTGTCCAGTATTAATCCTTACATAACGAGTTGTCTAGTGTTAATCCTTACATAACGAGTTGTCCAGTGTTAACCCTTACATAACGAGTTGTCCAGTATTAATCCTTACATAACGAGTTGTCTAGTGTTAATCCTTACATAACGAGTTGTCCAGTATTAATCCTTACATAACGAGTTGTCTAGTGTTAACCATTACATAACGAGTTGTCCAGTATTAATCTTTACATAACGAGTTGTCCAGTATTAATCCTTACATAACGAGTTGTCTAGTGTTAATCCTTACATAACGAGTTGTCCAGTATTAATCCTTACATAACGAGTTGTCTAGTGTTAATCCTTACATAACGAGTTGTCTAGTGTTAATCCTTACATAACGAGTTGTCTAGTGTTAATCCTTACATAACGAGTTGTCGTGTTAATCCTTACATTACGAGTTGTCCAGTATTAATCCTTACATAACGAGTTGTCTAGTGTTAACCCTTACATAACGAGTTGTCTAGTGTTAACCCTTACATAACGAGTTGTCTAGTGTTAACCCTTACATAACGAGTTGTCTAGTGTTAATCCTTACATAACGAGTTGTCTAGTGTTAATCCTTACATAACGAGTTGTCTAGTGTTAACCCTTACATAACGAGTTGTCTAGTGTTAATCCTTACATAACGAGTGCAGTCGATCGACGACTAGAGAATGAAAACATTGTCACTGTCCTTGTTTCTGGTGGTGGGGCTTTGTTTTCATTTGGATCAAGGATTGAGCCTTTTATTTTCTACCGAGGCCACAATGAAGTATCATTTTAATCTACAGCTACGGTTATGTGATATTACAGTAGTTATGTGATGTTATGTGATATTACAGTAGTTGTGTGATATTACAGTAGTTGTGTGATATTACAGTAGTTGTGTGATATTACAGTAGTATTATCATGTAAGAGAAAAGCAGTTCCACTTGTGCAATAAACAAGACACATAGCAAGTTGAATAGCTAGATAGTCTGTGGTCACATGTTTAAGAGACATGGTCTGTGGTCTGTTAGTACTGAGACACAGTGATGAGTGTGTTAGTACTGAGACACAGTGATGAGTGTGTTAGTACTGAGACACAGTGATGAGTGTGTTAGTACTGAGACACAGTGATGAGTGTGTTAGTACTGAGACAGTGATGAGTGTGTTAGTACTGAGACAGTGATGAGTGTGTTAGTACTGAGACACAGTGATGAGTGTGTTAGTACTGAGACACAGTGATGAGTGTGTTAGTACTGAGACACAGTGATGAGTGTGTTAGTACTGAGACACAGTGATGAGTGTGTTAGTACTGAGACAGTGATGAGTGTGTTAGTACTGAGACACAGTGATGAGTGTGTTAGTACTGAGACAGTGATGAGTGTGTTAGTACTGAGACACAGTGATGAGTGTGTTAGTACTGAGACACAGTGATGAGTGTGTTAGTACTGAGACAGTGATGAGTGTGTTAGTACTGAGACAGTGATGAGTGTGTTAGTACTGAGAGAGTGATGAGTGTGTTAGTACTGAGACACAGTGATGAGTGTGTTAGTACTGAGACACAGTGATGAGTGTGTTAGTACTGAGACACAGTGATGAGTGTGTTTGTACTGAGACACAGTGATGAGTGTGTTAGTACTGAGACAGTGATGAGTGTGTTAGTACTGAGACAGTGATGAGTGTGTTAGTACTGAGACAGTGATGAGTGTGTTAGTACTGAGACACAGTGATGAGTGTGTTAGTACTGAGACAGTGATGAGTGTGTTAGTACTGAGACACAGTGATGAGTGTGTTAGTACTGAGACAGTGATGAGTGTGTTAGTACTGAGACACAGTGATGAGTGTGTTAGTACTGAGACACAGTGATGAGTGTGTTAGTACTGAGACACAGTGATGAGTGTGTTAGTACTGAGACACAGTGATGAGTGTGTTAGTACTGAGACACAGTGATGAGTGTGTTAGTACTGAGACAGTGATGAGTGTGTTAGTACTGAGACACAGTGATGAGTGTGTTAGTACTGAGACACAGTGATGAGTGTGTTAGTACTGAGACACAGTGATGAGTGTGTTAGTACTGAGACACAGTGATGAGTGTGTTAGTACTGAGACAGTGATGAGTGTGTTAGTACTGAGACACAGTGATGAGTGTGTTAGTACAGAGACAGTGATGAGTGTGTTAGTACTGAGACAGTGATGAGTGTGTTAGTACTGAGACAGTGATGAGTGTGTTAGTACAGAGACAGTGATGAGTGTGTTAGTACTGAGACACAGTGATGAGTGTGTTAGTACTGAGACACAGTGATGAGTGTGTTAGTACTGAGACACAGTGATGAGTGTGTTTGTACTGAGACACAGTGATGAGTGTGTTAGTACTGAGACAGTGATGAGTGTGTTAGTACTGAGACAGTGATGAGTGTGTTAGTACTGAGACAGTGATGAGTGTGTTAGTACTGAGACACAGTGATGAGTGTGTTAGTACTGAGACAGTGATGAGTGTGTTAGTACTGAGACACAGTGATGAGTGTGTTAGTACTGAGACAGTGATGAGTGTGTTAGTACTGAGACACAGTGATGAGTGTGTTAGTACTGAGACACAGTGATGAGTGTGTTAGTACTGAGACAGTGATGAGTGTGTTAGTACTGAGACACAGTGATGAGTGTGTTAGTACAGAGACAGTGATGAGTGTGTTAGTACTGAGACAGTGATGAGTGTGTTAGTACTGAGACACAGTGATGAGTGTTAGTACTGAGACAGTGATGAGTGTGTTAGTACTGAGACACAGTGATGAGTGTGTTAGTACAGAGACAGTGATGAGTGTGTTAGTACTGAGACACAGTGATGAGTGTGTTAGTACAGAGACAGTGATGAGTGTGTTAGTACTGAGACAGTGATGAGTGTGTTAGTACTGAGACACAGTGATGAGTGTGTTAGTACTGATACACAGTGATGAGTGTGTTAGTACTGAGACACAGTGATGAGTGTGTTAGTACTGAGACACAGTGATGAGTGTGTTAGTACTGAGACACAGTGATGAGTGTGTTAGTACTGAGACACAGTGATGAGTGTTAGTACTGAGACAGTGATGAGTGTGTTAGTACTGAGACACAGTGATGAGTGTGTTAGTACTGAGACAGTGATGAGTGTGTTAGTACTGAGACACAGTGATGAGTGTGTTAGTACTGAGACACAGTGATGAGTGTGTTAGTACTGAGACACAGTGATGAGTGTGTTAGTACTGAGACAGTGATGAGTGTGTTAGTACTGAGACAGTGATGAGTGTGTTAGTACTGAGACACAGTGATGAGTGTGTTAGTACTGAGACACAGTGATGAGTGTGTTAGTACTGAGACAGTGATGAGTGTGTTAGTACTGATACACAGTGATGAGTGTGTTAGTACTGAGACACAGTGATGAGTGTGTTAGTACTGAGACACAGTGATGAGTGTGTTAGTACTGAGACAGTGATGAGTGTGTTAGTACTGAGACACAGTGATGAGTGTGTTAGTACTGAGACACAGTGATGAGTGTGTTATTACTGAGACAGTGATGAGTGTGTTAGTACTGAGACACAGTGATGAGTGTGTTAGTACTGAGACAGTGATGAGTGTGTTAGTACTGAGACACAGTGATGAGTGTGT
This sequence comes from Notolepis coatsorum, assembly GCF_963971535.1. Taxonomy (NCBI): domain Eukaryota; kingdom Metazoa; phylum Chordata; class Actinopteri; order Aulopiformes; family Paralepididae; genus Notolepis; species Notolepis coatsorum. The sequence goes on from NW_028171270.1 coordinate 43,660, forward strand.
TAGTACTGAGACAGTGATGAGTGTGTTAGTACTGAGACAGTGATGAGTGTGTTAGTACTGAGACACAGTGATGAGTGTGTTAGTACTGAGACACAGTGATGAGTGTGTTAGTACTGAGACAGTGATGAGTGTGTTAGTACTGAGACACAGTGATGAGTGTGTTAGTACTGAGACACAGTGATGAGTGTGTTAGTACTGAGACACAGTGATGAGTGTTTTAGTACTGAGACAGTGATGAGTGTTAGTACTGAGACAGTGATGAGTGTGTTAGTACTGAGACACAGTGATGAGTGTGTTAGTACTGAGACACAGTGATGAGTGTGTTAGTACTGAGACACAGTGATGAGTGTGTTAGTACTGAGACACAGTGATGAGTGTGTTAGTACTGAGACACAGTGATGAGTGTGTTCGTACTGAGACAGTGATGAGTGTGTTAGTACTGAGACAGTGATGAGTGTGTTAGTACTGAGACACAGTGATGAGTGTGTTAGTACTGAGACACAGTGATGAGTGTGTTAGTACTGAGACAGTGATGAGTGTGTTAGTACTGAGACAGTGATGAGTGTGTTAGTACTGAGACAGTGATGAGTGTGTTAGTACTGAGACACAGTGATGAGTGTGTTAGTACTGAGACAGTGATGAGTGTGTTAGTACTGAGACAGTGATGAGTGTGTTAGTACTGAGACACAGTGATGAGTGTGTTAGTACTGAGACACAGTGATGAGTGTGTTAGTACTGAGACAGTGATGAGTGTGTTAGTACTGAGACACAGTGATGAGTGTGTTAGTACTGAGACACAGTGATGAGTGTGTTAGTACTGAGACACAGTGATGAGTGTGTTAGTACTGAGACACAGTGATGAGTGTGTTAGTACTGAGACACAGTGATGAGTGTGTTAGTACTGAGACAGTGATGAGTGTGTTAGTACTGAGACACAGTGATGAGTGTGTTAGTACTGAGACACAGTGATGAGTGTGTTAGTACTGAGACACGGTGATGAGTGTGTTAGTACTGAGACACAGTGATGAGTGTGTTAGTACTGAGACACAGTGATGAGTGTGTTAGTACTGAGACACAGTGATGAGTGTGTTAGTACTGAGACACAGTGATGAGTGTGTTAGTACTGAGACAGTGATGAGTGTGTTAGTACTGAGACACAGTGATGAGTGTGTTAGTACTGAGACACAGTGATGAGTGTGTTAGTACTGAGACACAGTGATGAGTGTGTTAGTACTGAGACAGTGATGAGTGTTAGTACTGAGACAGTGATGAGTGTGTTAGTACTGAGACACAGTGATGAGTGTGTTAGTACTGAGACACAGTGATGAGTGTGTTAGTACTGAGACACAGTGATGAGTGTGTTAGTACTGAGACACAGTGATGAGTGTGTTAGTACTGAGACAGTGATGAGTGTGTTAGTACTGAGACAGTGATGAGTGTGTTAGTACTGAGACACAGTGATGAGTGTTAGTACTGAGACAGTGATGAGTGTGTTAGTACTGAGACAGTGATGAGTGTGTTAGTACTGAGACAGTGATGAGTGTGTTAGTACTGAGACACAGTGATGAGTGTGTTAGTACTGAGACACAGTGATGAGTGTGTTAGTACTGAGACACAGTGATGAGTGTGTTAGTACTGAGACAGTGATGAGTGTGTTAGTACTGAGACACAGTGATGAGTGTGTTAGTACTGAGACACAGTGATGAGTGTGTTAGTACTGAGACAGTGATGAGTGTGTTAGTACTGAGACACAGTGATGAGTGTGTTAGTACTGAGACACAGTGATGAGTGTGTTAGTACTGAGACACAGTGATGAGTGTGTTAGTACTGAGACACAGTGATGAGTGTGTTAGTACTGAGACACAGTGATGAGTGTGTTAGTACTGAGACACAGTGATGAGTGTGTTAGTACTGAGACACAGTGATGAGTGTGTTAGTACTGAGACACAGTGATGAGTGTGTTAGTACTGAGACACAGTGATGAGTGTGTTAGTACTGAGACAGTGATGAGTGTGTTAGTACTGAGACACAGTGATGAGTGTGTTAGTACTGAGACAGTGATGAGTGTGTTAGTACTGATACACAGTGATGAGTGTGTTAGTACTGAGACACAGTGATGAGTGTGTTAGTACTGAGACACAGTGATGAGTGTGTTAGTACTGAGAGAGTGATGAGTGTGTTAGTACTGAGACACAGTGATGAGTGTGTTAGTACTGAGACAGTGATGAGTGTGTTAGTACTGAGACAGTGATGAGTGTGTTAGTACTGAGAGAGTGATGAGTGTGTTAGTACTGAGACACAGTGATGAGTGTGTTAGTACTGAGACAGTGATGAGTGTGTTAGTACTGAGACAGTGCTGAGTGTGTTAGTACTGAGACACAGTGATGAGTGTGTTAGTACT
>NW_028171269.1:5000-10925 GCF_963971535.1 Notolepis coatsorum
TCTATAAAGGCAGCTCCTTCTGTCTATAAAGGTAGCTCCTTCTGTCTATAAAGGCAGCTCCTTCTGTCTATAAAGGCAGCAGCTCCTTCTGTCTATAAATGCAGCTCCTTCTGTCTATAAAGGCAGCAGCTCCTTCTGTCTATAAAGGCAGCTCCTTCTGTCTATAAAGGCAGCAGCTCCTTCTGTCTATAAAGGCTTCTGTCTATAAAGGCTTCTGTCTATAAAGGCTTCTGTCTATAAAGGCTTCTGTCTATAAAGGAAGGTCCTTCTGTCTATAAAGGCTTCTGTCTATAAAGGATTCTGTCTATAAAGGAAGGTCCTTCTGTCTATAAAGGCTTCTGTCTATAAAGGAAGGTCCTTCTGTCTATAAAGGCTTCTGTCTATAAAGGAAGGTCCTTCTGTATATAAAGGCTTCTGTCTATAAATGCAGCTCCTTCTGTCTATAAATGCAGCTCCTTCTGTCTATAAAGTTTGACTCAAGTCCGAACGGGAAGGAGTCAAGTTTCCAACGTCACGTCAAGTAAGTAAACAACTTATGAACTCATAGCTTCTTTCATTTTTTTGTATTGAGAATGTGAGTGTGTGTGATACATGTGGAAGATTATCATTAATAATAATGTTTAAACAACTCACAACTATTTCCTCCATGTGTCAAATTTGAGACTCGTCATCAGATTTACGACGCGAGCTCCCTGTTGACGCTGTCAGAATCGCAGTAATTAGGGATGTCCGATATTATCGGCCGACCAATATTATCGGCTGATATCTTCAGTAAAATGTGATATCGGAAAATATCGGTATCGGTTAAAAATAAATAAAAAACAATAACAATATTTGTTATATATATATCCAGTGAATGTTATTAGTTACCTGAAATTATTAAGTTTTTTGGACGGGGAAACCCTGCATATATCGGTATCGGTTGATATCGGTATCGGCAATTAAGAGTTGGACAATATCGGAATATCGGTATCGGTAAAAAAGCCAATATCGAGCATCCCTAGCAGTAATGTATGTTTATGTTTACCCTTATACCCTTCAGGTTTTTACACTTATACCCTTCAGGTTTTTACACTTATACCCTTCAGGTTTTTACACTTATACCCTTCAGGTTTTTACACTTATACCCTTCAGGTTTTTACACTTATACCCTTCAGGTTTTTACACTTATACCCCTCAGGCTTTTACACGTATCCTGTCAAGTTGTATGTGTTTGACCTTGTGCACTGTCCCCAACTTGAAAGGATGTTGCTTGTTCACCCACATGGTTAACTGGGTTTTACTCAATGAACCAGACCGAATGACCTTCTTTCTCCCTTTATTTGATATTCAAAGGTTTTGTTTTCATTCTTCCATTCTTCCTAACTGGACCACATACCACTTTAACATGACCTTTAATCAGAGCAGCATAACTGGACCACATACCACTTTAACATAACCTTTAATCAGAGCAGCATCACTGGACCACATACCACTTTAACATGACCTTTAATCAGAGCAGCATAACTGGACCACATACCACTTTAACATGACCTTTAATCAGAGCAGCATAACTGGACCACATACCACTTTAACATCACCTTTAATCAGAGCAGCATAACTGGACCACATACCACTTTAACGTCACCTTTAATCAGAGCAGCATAACTGGAACACATACCACTTTAACGTAAACTTAATTAGAGCAGCATAACTGGACCACATACCACTTTAACATGACCTTTAATCAGAGCAGCATAACTGGACCACATACCACTTTAACGTAAACTTAATTAGAGCAGCATAACTGGACCACATACCACTTTAACATCACCTTTAATCAGAGCAGCATAACTGGACCACATACCACTTTAACATAACCTTTAATCAGATCAGCATAACTGGACCACATACCACTTTAACATAACCTTTAATCAGAGCAGCATAACTGGACCACATACCACTTTAACATCACCTTTAATCAGAGCAGCATAACTGGACCACATACCACTTTAACATGACCTTTAATCAGAGCAGCATAACTGGACCACATACCACTTTAACATGACCTTTAATCAGAGCAGCATAACTGGACCACGTACCACTTTAACATAACCTTTAATCAGAGCAGCATAACTGGACCACATACCACTTTAACATCACCTTTAATCAGAGCAGCATAACTGGACCACATACCACTTTAACGTAACCTTAATTAGAGCAGCATAACTGGACCACATACCACTTTAACACAACCTAAGGATCAAGGGTTGAATGCTCCCAAGCACTGGAATACACAAACATTGTGTAGGATGGATACGTTTACTTTTGATGCGTGAGTAAATCGAATACCAAAAACATCTCTACTTTAAACTTAACTAAGGGTTTGAATGGTTGACTTTTACTTTGACCAGAGTATTATTTAATGTGGGTATTTCTACTTGTACATTAAGTAAATGAACTCTGTGCTTCTTTCCACCACTGTAGTGTGTCTGTGTGTGTGACTGTGGTGGCCTTGGGACTTCACAGGGATTCCAAGGCCAGGTTTTGATTAGCGAGCTTGGCTCGTCCTCGGCGGAGACAGTGGAGATGCTTATTGAGGGGCCGTAAATCTCCACAAGACAAGAGCTCTGCCACACCTCACAACACCGGCTGAGTGTGGAACCAGACCAAAACCAGTTAAAGTGGTATGTGGTCCAGTTATGCTGCTCTGATTAAAGGTTATGTTATAACGTGTATAATAGGCTGTGCCGGAGCGGAGGGAGCGTGAGGAGGACTGGGGAGTGAGGAGTTCCTTGAGGTAGGCAGGGGCACCACCGTGTACACACCTGTGAGTGAGGAGGGAGACCTTGTACTCGATCCTGTAGTGATCTGAGGGTGGGGAGTATTTATTTATTTATTGACTTTATTATTGTGGGTATACATATTTAAATGTATGAAGAATAGTGCATTTAAGTGTAGATATGTGTAAATGTGTATGTGTGTGTATAGGCCTATGTATTGTGCCTTAGAAAGGTGTACATTCACAATTACTTAGTGGAGAAATCACGTTTATACTTCTTCATACTCCTTTTCAGACCTGTTAAGTTAATATTGTTTGTTTGTTTTAACCATTTTGTTTTTGGTTTTTATCAATCTTTTTCATGTAATTTCATTTTTCACATGTTCGAAAGAAACTGGCAACTCTTTTAATTAATAATTGCACACCACAACACTGTAAGGGGATGACTCCAGCCCTGCTCCACTTTGATGTTCCTATGTAAATCAGCTGTGATGTAAACAGATTAGTGAATGGGTGGGACTAGGTTGACTGTCTAATCAAAATTAATGCCAGTTTTTAGCATTTTTAATTCGAACGTCACGCCTACTACAGCCGAGACAAGGAAAACGGCTCATTTTAAATCAAATGGGATTTCCTTCTCAAATTAATTAAAAAGCAATAGGGCTACACTTTTTGAAGGGAGAAAGAGGTTGTCTATATGGCATTTAAATGTCACTTTTGAATCGCGATGCCAATATATTTATAGTCAGTGACTCCCAATGCTAGAATAATTTTGCAGTGGATATATGCAAACCATTATATTCAATATGTCTGGCTCTAATACACAGCATGCATTTTGTTTCACTTGCATTAAGTACATATTTAAGAGCTTCCTGTTAAGAGCATTACAGGAAAGTTTCAAATGATCAAGGGCCAGTTGTAGACACAGTTGTACACAATAGAGTCATCAGCATAAAGAAGGGCTTGACAACCATTCAAGGAAAAGACAATATCATTCATATAAATTATGAAGAGGATGGGACCCAAAATGCAACCTTGCGGAACACCTTTTGTTAACGGCAAGTAACTCAGACTGGGTACTTCCAGACTTCACACACTGACGCCTATACCAAAGAAAAGATTCTGAAACCAATTGCAAGCCTTTCCATCCAAATCAATCCTAGATGATCTTTGTAAGAGCAAGGGAGTGTCAACTGTAAAAACGATGATCACTGTAAAAACTGTGATTTTATATGTCTGCACTTTATGTGCTCATTTTATGCCTGTCTTTTTTCTGTTGTGGAGCACTTTGAGCTGCAATTTTTATATGAAAGGTGCTATACAAATAAGATTTGTTATTAGTAGTATTTTATTAACTGTATCAAATGCAGATATTATATAATTTGCGTGTGATTAGCTCTGAATCCAGATTGGAGCGGACTTAGTACCGAGTGACTTGGAAGAAGAGGCTCCCAGGACTTCTTCTGAGCAGGGTCGTTTGGAGAGTTGGTGGTAATTATTAAAATCATCTATATCGCTATCTTTATGTAAAATAATCACATGCAGCCCACTTCCAAACATTATATAAATCTGCCAGTTGAGATGGAAAGATGAAATATACACTGTGACGAGCCTGGGTGGGTTCAGACTCGCCACGTTCAAATACAAACTAATTTGAATGTTCACACAAGAGCAATATCAATCAATACAAGTATTTATTGAATTCAAGGAAGAATCCAGCGGAGAGAAAAAGCAAAATAATGGTCAAAATAATGGTCTGAGGGTCAAAACACAAAACAGGCTCGCAGACAGAAAAAGGGATTGTTCACTATTCAGGGTAGTCGTCCGGTCCAGGGTCAGTACACCGGGGGGTTCTCAGCCAGTCCAGGGTCCAGTACACAAAGAACACCTACTCGCCTTCACCTCTCCTCTCACTACCTCTCACCTTCACAACTCTGAATACTACAATCTCTCTCTCTCTCTCTCTCTCTCTCTCTCTCTCTCTCTCTCTCTCTCTCTCTCTCTCTCTCTCTCTCTCTCTCTCTCTCTCTCTATCTCTCTCTCTCTCTCTTTCACACTCTCTCTCTCTCTCTCTCTCTCTCTCTTCCCCTCTCTCCCCCCGATCTCTCTATCTCTCTCTTCCCCTCTCTCTCCCCCCCCTCTCTCTTTTCTCTCTATTTCTCTCTCTCTCTCTCTCAATTCAATTAATTCTAGGCTTTATTGCATGAAATATCAACATACTTATTGCCAAAGCAGTCCAACATACAAACAATAACATCTCTCTCTCTCTCTCTCTCTCTCTCTCTCTCTCTCTCTCTCTCTCTCTCTCTCTCTCTCTCTCTCTCTCTCTCTCTCTCTCTCTCTCTCTCTCTCTCTCCTCTCTCTCTCTTCTCTCTCTCTCTCTCTCTCTCTCTCTCAATAAACAACAACTCCAACCTCACCTCCGCTCGATTACTCCTAACTAACCTAGTGTCCTTGTAGGGTGTGTGTGTCTGGGGTGTGTGCACGTGAGATGACTAATGATGCACAGGTGTGTTCTATCAGTACTAATCAGCTACCTGATTGACTCTACTCCTTCCGTGGCAAAAGTATCTCCCATCCTTCACATATCCATGAGAGGGGGGGGGGGGGGGTGAGATCTGCCCCCACACGTTAATTACTCAGTGATAATTGGAGCGGACAGTTTTAGAAAATTAAAAGACAAAATCTAATTGATCTTCTCCAGTTGAAACTCAATAGCTATGTGTGCTTCAGGTACATCATTAGGAGAGAAGGGTTGCCAGGTGAACTGAGATGTGTGGTTCATGGCCCGCACGCACACACACACACACACACACACACACACACACACACACACACACACACACACACACACACACACACACACACACACACACACACACACACACACACACACACACACACACACACACACACACACACACACACACACACACACACACACACACACACACACACACACACACACACACACACACACACAACACACACACACAGACAGGGCCCTGTGTGTTCCTTTTCAAAGAGATGCCCAGCGTCAGCAAGTGTTTGTTGTTAAACAGTCACCATATTTAATATGTGTAGATGAGAATTTGTGGTTTTGTTTTTAGTTTGACTTTACTGCTCTTTGACTGGCTTTTCTTACAGCTGAAGTACATTTATTT
>NW_028171268.1:0-17187 GCF_963971535.1 Notolepis coatsorum
CCCTCAATAACAACCCTCCTGCCCCTCAATAACAACCCACCTGCCCCTCAATAACAACCCTCCTGCTCCTACAACCCTCCTGCCCCTCAATAACAACCCTCCTGCCCCTCAATAACAACCCACCTGCCCCTCAATAACAACCCTCCTGCCCCTCGATAACAACCCACCTGCCCCTCAATAACAACCCTCCTGCTCCTCAATAACAACCCTCCTGCCCCTCAATAACAACCCACCTGCCCCTCAATAACAACCCTTCTGCCCCTCAATAACAACCCTCCTGCCCCTCAATAACAACCCACCTGCCCCTCAATAACAACCCTCCTGCCCCTCAATAACAACCCACCTGCCCCTCAATAACAACCCTCCTGCCCCTCAATAACAACCCTCCTGCCCCTCAATAACAACCCTCCTGCCCCTCAATAACAACCCACCTGCCCCTCAATAACAACCCTCCTGCCCCTCAATAACAACCCCCCTGCCCCTCAATAACAACCCTCCTGCCCCTCAATAACAACCCTCCTGCTCCTCAATAACAACCCTCCTGTCCCTCAATAACAACCCTCCTGTGCTGTGTCAAGCTGTGCTGTCTGGTGCACTGAGCCCTTATTCTCCTTGGCTCATCCAACTGAAATGTGTCCTTTGAGAGGAAACTCCTCAGGGCGAGTGTCTCACCTGTCTGTGCGCGCACACACACACACGCACGCACGCACGCACGCACGCACACACACACACACACACACACACACACACACACACACACACACACACACACACACACACACACACACACACACACACACACACACACACACACACACACACACACACACACACACACACACACACACACACACACACACACACACACACACACACACACACAGAGGGACGAAGACAATGACGGAGGGAATGAGATCACGTCTAATGCTGCCTCCCTCCTACTTTGATTGCATGTTTTGAGACGATGAGCAGGGAACAGAGCAGGGTCACACACACACACACGTGTACACACACACACACACACACACACACACACACACACACACACACACACACACACACACACACACACACACACACACGCGCGTACACTCACACACACACACATCCTTGTCATAAGTACAAAAAAAGGTAGAAATCCTCTGATTAAATAGTACTCTGTCCGACTCCTTCATTCAAAATTATACTAAATGGAAAGCATAAACGAATTTGATATTGATTGCAGCTAAAGTACACAATTTTCCGGGGAATTCTGTGTATTTCTGTGCACAGTTTTTAAATACCACTGCAAGGACTGCAATAATGCACAGTATTTAAAAACGTTATTCTTTTTTCATATATATATATATCGGGACAATGCTTTTGTAAAAAAAAAAAATTTAAGATCCATGACGGTATACTTTCATGTGCACTATACCTTCAAGCCCTGGTGTTTCATATCTATCCATGGGGCGTTAGTGAAGGGTATCTCAGTCACATTGCGTCAGCCAGTAGAGAGAAAACACACAAGGGTAACTGTAGCTCAGACAGTTCTTTAGTGTGGGGGGTCATACAGGGGCTAAGGAGGATCTGTTGTGGTGTCTTTTGGCAGAGCCGGTGAAGAGGTGCTATGACACGGTGTAAAGCCCACGGTGTCGCTGTGGGAAACAGAACTCTGTTGAAGACGCCTCAGTTATGTCTGATGTGAAGAGGCTGTCCGACTGGGCGGGAGAGACACCCCCTGGCATGTCTATGATGTGTGTGTGTGAGAGAGAGAGAGAGAGAGAGAGAGAGAGAGAGAGAGAGAGAGAGAGAGAGAGAGAGGGAGAGAGAGGAAGTGTATGTGTGCCTGTGTGAGAATCCACCGGCATGTGTGTGCAAATGAAACTAAATAATCTGCCAGTGCAGTAAACTAAATAATCTGCCAGTGCAGTAAACTAAATAATCTGCCAGTGCAGTAAACTAAATAATCTGCCAGTGCAGTAAACTAAATAATCTGCCAGTGCAGTAAACTAAATAATCTGCCAGTGCAGTAAACTAAATAATCTGCCAGTGCAATAAACTAAATAATATGCTAATATACAGTAGTAAAATAAATAATCTAATACAGTAAACAAAATAATCTGCTAATGCAGTAAGCATAATGTAGTCAACTAAATAATCTGCCAGTGCAGTAAACTAAATAATCTGATAATGCAGTAAACTAAATAATAATGTCAATGCAGTAAACTAAATAATCTGATAATGCAGTAAACTAAATAATCTGCCAATGCACATCTGATCTCAAATAAGAAATAATTTGATGATAATTTGAAATAAGCACAATGAGGCTCAATGCAAGATCAAATCCCTGGCCGAACTAACATTAACGTTATTAATCCTGCGGCCACACTTTATTTAAAAACAGCCAATCAAATCCCCATCAATGGAAAATGAACCCGCCCATACCCATGCTGATAGGTCCTTGTGTAAGACTAGAAAGCTGGAATCTTTGATTAAACACCTGCTATCAGAAGAATAGACAGTCAGAGTGACAAGCTACAGAAGATGGCCACAAACGATAGTACGAGTGATGAAGAGGACGAAACGGAACATTTCATTGCCCCGGGAATAAAAAAAAGTTTTTACTTTTACTTTTTAGTACTTAAGTACATTTAAAAGTAGAACCTTTTTGACTTTTACTCAAGTGTGTTTTTAAGCCAGATACTCTGACTTTTACTTGAGTACGATTTTGAGACGGTACCCATACTTTCACTTAAGTATCATTTCTGGGTACTTTTTACACCCCTGCCGGTACTCCACTCTCCCCTAAAGCTATTAATCAGAGATAGAAACCTCCAACCGGTGATGTAACTGGGATGTAAAACCTGGGGCTGCTCCATAGGCAATTAATGGGGCCCTGACTTAATGAGGCCATGAGGGTGTGTGAGCTCTTACACCCAAATGAGGTTTATGTCCGGAAGGTCTGCACCAGAATTAAAACCTCATTTGGGTGTGTGTGTGTGAGAGCTCACGCCAACATTCTACGTCTTTTTCTCAATTCTCGTCAAGGCAAAATCATCTATCTACATCCATCTACTGTAAGCACTCGAAATATACCAACAATATTAGATTAGATTAGATTTAAAATTAGGGATGTCCGATATTATCGGCCGCCTACCGATATTATCGGCCGATATCGGCATTAAAATGTGATATCGGTTGATATCGGTATCGGAAATTAAGAGTTGGACAATATCGGTATATCGGTATCGGTAAAATAGCCAATATCGAGCATCCCTATTTAAAATGTATTGTCATCATACAGCACAAGTACAGTACAACAAAAATAGGTTTGGCATCCAACAAAAGTACAAATGTAACAGTAAAGTGCAATAATAATATACAATGTACAGGTGATTAAACTGGGTATAAGATATACGAATTAGTACTACTGAGTAAGAGTGGTAATCAGATGCATGTACAGAGTTGTAGTATTAATATGTACAGTGATACAGGTATAAAGACAGTATGGTAGTCATACTGGTCAAGAGTAGGTAAGGGATATGTACAGATATAGATATAGTATCTACAGACATGTAAATAGGATTATATGCAGGTATGTACAGACAGATGTGGATATATATACATATATGGTAAGAATAAATATATGTATACGGTATACACAGCATTAATGTATCATACATCATATCATTAATGCTATCATACAGAGTTATATGGGTTATATGTAGGTGTATAAGTTGTATATAGAAGGACTATTATGCAGGTATATTCAGACAAATATGGATATATATGTGCAGTAAAAAAAGATATACATAAATGTATATACGGTATATGCAGCACTGTTGTACATGCTATCATACAGAGTTATATGGGTAGACTATAGTATGAGGTAGGTAGTTAATAACTGTTATGTTATTAAAAGTTATGATTATTATGATTACTATGATTCCATGAACGTGTACCACCAGCATTGCATCACCAGCGAGGGCAACCCAGCTGTATCTGTTGGACATAGGGAGTTGATCCTCCCCCCGAAATATACAATATCTCTGCCTCGTATTCCATCTATCAACTGTTAATGCTCGCGCACCAAACCGACGAGCTCTCGCCGCAGGTCACGTCCCCCCCCCCCCCCCCCCCCGCAGCCGCTCTCCTTCTTTTGAAAGCCGACATGTGAGGATTTGTTTACCGCGATAACAAGCGGAGGGAATCGCACTCGCAACTCACGGCCGGGGCGTTGTGGTTGTTAAGTAACAACGCCTGGGCCTCCTTTTTAAATCTCAATCCCATAAATATTTCGCTCTCTTTTTTTTGCCCGCACAGCAAACATGCGTTGAAACGCTTTGCTCCCAAGAAACTACCCCCCCCCCCCCCCTGCTCCAGTGAGCGAGAGAGAGCTTAGAAAGCCGACAGCGAGAGCATCAATGTGTAATAATAATGCAATATTCAAATTTGGAGAGAGGGGGCGGAGGGGTGGAGGGGTTTCTGCCTGTGAAACACAATGGCGGGTTGGTGGAGTGTGCCGCAGGCTGGCGCCGTCCGGAGGCTGAGACCTGCTATGGGTAACGGTTCACACCTTTCAGCTGCGTGGCTGAGGAAGTTAACCCCCCCCCCCCCCCCCCCCCCCCCCGCCCGCCCCCCAGAGACCAATTGGACTTTTCTGACCTGTAGAATGATAATGACCTGTAGAATGATAGTGACTCGCCCGCAACCACAATCATTGTTGGTTCGACTCCCTAACCGCGGAAATGCTCACAGCAAAGTGACTCCACGACACAAGATCCATTAGTGGGGAAGGGCGGGTATATTGACAAGGCTTGCCAACAGAGGTTTAAAGATAACTTCACGTTTATTAGCTGTTCGTTTATATTATATCATCAGGGCTTCTCCAGGTTCCAATAGACCACTACACTTCCGCGTTACATTGAAATCGGGGAGGAGATTGCGGGGGGAGCAAATTAATGAATGTGGTTTAGAGCCGTGATGTAAGTGGTTGCAGCTATGGCTGTGGGGGTGCTAGAGACATGATCGAATAGACTTGTATGCGCCTGAATCTCCTTAGCACGGCGCAACCCATTCCTAATCGATCAGAACTAAATCGGCCGAGAAAAAGCCCATTTTTAAGCACCTATTCCCCATGCACATGCGCAGATTGCCCACGGATTGTGACGCCACGCACACCCGCCCTGGAATGTTCCATTAGAGGGGGTCTTGTGGTGAGAATGTGAGGGATTACAGGAAAGCAAATCTCTGGATTGTCTTTTTTGTTGACCGAACAATTCACAACACAGCAACTTTTAGGCATGGCTGCTTGTTGTTCTGTTGTTAGTAGTTGATGCTCCGATTGCCGCTCACATTCTCACGGCTAGCAAGACTCTCAAATAGCAAAAGCGAGTCAAGTTGATTAGGTACCATGCAGTGAAAAACGGCATAAGAGAATACTTCATAATGTTTCATGCAATTAAAAAGTTAATATATATTTAGTACACATGATTTATTTATTTTAAATAACACAGTGACTTTTCCTTTTTGATAAGAAAGTCTAGTGCTTGTTGAGCATAATGCATACTCTGTGCATCCTCTGTGCATCCCCTTAACAATTGTGTGTATTGAGCTGTACTGTATTGTACCCATTCTGCAATTTGTTAATACAATTTTCAATCAATCAATACTTTATGTTGATGGCCTTTGTCTATAATGTGGCCACACATTTCTTTATTATTTTGTTTGTTTGCACTAAGTTAATACTTTGACAAATGTTGCCTATATCTTTCAGTCAGTTCGGTCATTGTGTGCCAGTTTGGTCTTTGTATTTAAGGCAAACCGCTGTAAACCTTATTTTTTTTACCAAATAAATTAGACGCATGTTTAAATCAGCAATGCCCCTCTTGCTGTACCAACATCTCTCCTAGCTCTAACCGGTCACTGTCAAAATAATGTGCCTGATGTCAAACTGCCTCATTCTTTCAGTTTTTGCATGACTACTGTACGTCCTTGAGAATAACTGAAACGTAGGATTATTTTTAGGCTATATATCTTATGCTGATGTATAGTATTTTTGGAGTGTTACATTTAAATGTTTTTTTAAACAACGTATATCGAACCGAACCGAAAACCGTTAAACCAAAACCGTGATACGAACCGAACCGTGAATTTTGTGAACCGTTCCACCCCTATGATACAGTACCTTCATTTCCAGTATGTGAACAGATTTCACTGAAACTAACTAATAAACGTAGAGGCTACTAGCATACTGCCCCCCAGCCTGAGCGCCCCCAGTTCATCATTGTGCGCTCTCCTGTCCAGCACTGCCAGTTGGCAAGAAAGAGATGTGGAGAGATGAAACATTGTCACATTTTAGACACAACTTAGCCCATTATTTATGCAGCATAATACAGGCACAATGGGACTCACATTCCAATCTAGAACCAAAGTGATAGCTAGCTATAAATCAAATATCCAAATATGATTCATTGAGCGAGAGGAACAAGACATTCATATGAGCAACAAGTTGAGTTGCCTGAGTCTAAACATGATTCGGGGTTAATTCCAATATTAAAGAAATACTGAGTAGTTTCAGCCACTAGGTGTCAATATCAGCATGTCAGAGCAAAACAATGTGGCGCTTACATAGGAAACACTGTACCATTGAACTAAGTTAAGATAAAACTGTCAAACTAGGCCTTGCAGATCGAATAGGACTTAAAGGTGACATGTACTATAAATGTCATTTTTCAGTCTCTAGCATTGTATTATAGTAATAGGAGTTCGTATCAATGTGTTTTAGTGTCTAAATACCATATTGGCGGATTGCTCTGATTCAGCTCAGCCCCTTTCCTCCTCCAGTAAATCAGGCCATTTTGATTTGAACGCCTGAGTCACGTCATTCGGACGCTGGGTAGCGCACAGTGATGCGATTGGCTCTGCGATTGGAGCTAATGCCCGCCCCCATTCTACCTAGACTAGACAGCGAGTGGAAGCCACTTCCTCATGCTGCGAGGCGGAGTGGGGCCCGACGCCTCTGCGTGCGCTCTGGAGGGAGAGAGGGAGAGAGAGATGGAGAGAGAGGGAGCACTTGGGGGGGGGGGGGGGACCTGCTGCACGGCACACGGGAGCGGGGAGGAAGGGAGGCCCACAAGCTGCCGCGCGGCGGGTCCCCCCCCTCCCTCTCTCTCTGTCTCTCTCTCTCTCTCTCCCTCCGGAGTGTGTGCAGAGGTGTCGGGTTTCGCTCTGGAAGAAGCTCTCTCTCTCTCTCTCCCTCCGGAGTGTGTGCAGAGGTGTCGGGTTTCGCTCTGGAAGAAGCTCTCTCTCTCTCTCTCTCTCCCACCCCCCTCTCTCTCTCTCTCTCTCTCTCCCACCCCCCTATCTCTCTCTCTCTCTATCTCTCTCAGTCTACCAGTCGCAGACTGTGTGGGCTGACTGTCACTCAAAGTGTTTATGGGCGGAGCCAGGCCATAACAGCCTGAAATCTTGAAGCTGGAAAATGATGGTTTTGAGTACTTGATTAGAAATATAAAACAATGCATTTTTTTGAAAAAAAACGTACAGATGTCTTCAATAGACTAACAGGAATTGTGTAAAGTTGCCCAAATAGTGCTAGGAATAGCAGTACATAGCCCCTTAATATCCAGCAATATCATATCAAACGTACCACTAAAATTGTTGTCAGAAACATATTTTAGGTTCAACTTCAAGTCAAAAGAGGGAAAGTTGACCAGCAAACAAGCCGACCATTACATTTTTTGTAAAACGGGAGCAGAGAGCCAGGGACCGCCCACTAGCAGCGTGTTTATCCAATCAGGTGCATTCCACCTTGGGGAAATGGCAAGTAGGGAGGGGATACATGCACGCAACGTGCACATAACATGCACTCACTGCTCAACGATTGATGCCCAGAAACAGCCTGAGCACAGCAGAATAAGAGAATCCAGGCAGAGGGAGGAGTAGATAAACACACCCACCACACACTTCTAGTGGGTCATAAGTGACGATTGAGACAGATTATGTTTACATAGTATTTTTATATATTTTTTTATATATATAATTCGACTCAGTATGTCTTTAATCACCTGCAAAATGGTCAGGGGACATAAATGTATATGGTGACACATCATGACATTTGTACTTCCAATTTGGTATTAATTTGTTTTATCATTAGTTTGTCAACTTTGCAGACATGTAAAGCCTCCATGGTTTCTCAGGAGGAAAGCTTCCATTGCTCCAATTTATATATCTCCCCAGATTTATATCGAGGTCTTTTCTCATTACAACAAGATCTTTATTTTGGTATAACAAGATCTTAATTTCTTATTGTTTTGTCTAGTTATTAATCACCAGCCAATGCACTGATGCCCCCCGCAAGTAGCCTTGCACACTGCCATGGCTACTGCTACTGAGCTGTGTTGTTAATGGCAGTTTGAGTAACTACAGCCCTATGTTGGACGGAACAGAGAAATTGATACAGTGTGGATCTGGTGAAGATTCAAGTAAAAGTGACTTTCTCCCTGACGTAAACACGGACTTCCTCAGAAGGCTCCAAGCAGCGCAGTGAATCAAAAGGCCTACTGTAGATGGAGCGTTGTGCGCTGCCCTCTCTCCATGGTGCTAAAACCGTCTCAGATTTACCTAATTCTGTTTTGGTAGAGGTAGGCTAATGTTAAGGTGCCCAGTTACAACTATGAAGACTTATCAGCCTACAATTGATGTTCTGTTCTAGAGTATCACGGCCCATATCGCCCTGAGATCATAGTTAATTAAATCTCACAAGACATATCTGCCAAAACCTAAAGGTCCAGCCATTCAAAATATCAAAACCCAAACATAGAATAATTAAATCGGCTATAGCATAATGTAGTAGTTCTTTCATCGCTATTGGGCAAAATTATAAATAGACTAAGCAATTTACAGCCATGTTGACAGAGCGGAGAAGAATGGTTTCGATCTCGCCTGTCAAGCACTTCCGGTGTGACTGAAACACCAAAGCTACTGAGCTCTGCCGGTCGCTGGTATTTCTATTGCAGTCTATCTGCGGTCGCCTTTTAGTCTACTATACTTTAACAAACAAGCTAATAATGGTTATATTTAGATCAACTGCTTCATACATCATGTAAACATTCTTCTTTAAGTATTCAGTTTTACTTTACTGTCCCTCAGAATCTCCATGGTGTCCTGCATTTGGATCACATGGATTCGGTCACCCTATGTGTGTGTGTCTGTATCTCTGTGTCTATGTGTGTGTGTCTGTATCTCTGTGTCTATGTGTGTGTGTCTGTATCTCTGTGTCTATGTGTGTGTGTCTGTATCTCTGTGTCTATGTGTGTGTGTCTGTATCTCTGTGTCTATGGGTGTGTATGTAGGTATGTCTGTGTACATTTATGATTTATGTGGACACAAATAAATCATTCAAGTGTGTGTGTGTGTGTGTGTTATCTGTGTCTATGTGTGGTTGTTTCTGTATGTGCGTCTATGCCTGTCTATGTCTATGTGTGTGTGTGTGTGTGTGTGTGTGCATGTGCGGGCCTGTTCCTGTGTGTGTGTGTGTGTGTGCGCGCGTGCGTGTGCGTGTCCCTGTGTGTGCGTGCCTGTGCCTGTGTGTGTGTAGGTGTTGTTCCTGTCAGCCTGCCCAGTCTGTCCCTGCTCTGACTTGCTCCGGCTGCGACGACACCAGAGATGAATTGCAGTTGTGACACAGCTCTGTCTGGAGCCCTGGGCCGCGGAGCGCTCTCTGATTTAGATAAATCACACCCAGTGCTGCGGGGCTCCAATAAACCCCGGCTGCAGGTTTATGGGGACTACACGATACGGATGCCTCAAAACTTAACAGGCTACACACACACACACACACACACACACACACACACACACACACACACACACACACACAGACACACACACACACAGACACACACACACAGACACGCGCACGCACACACACACACACACACACACAGACACACACAGACACACACACACACACACACACACAGACACACACACACACAGACACACACACACACACACACACACAGACACACACACACACAGACACACACACACACACACACACACAGACACACACACACACACACACGCACACCCCTCCATCCCCACTGCCTTCCTGTATGCAGAGGAAGACGTGACCTAGATACGCGCAAACACATCACCACCGACGAGTCTGTTTGTTGAAGCCCAACCGACTCACTGGCACAAAGTTGGTGCGTTCTCAGTTAGATCATCAGTGGTTATCAGTTAGATCATCAGTGGTTATCAGTTAGATCATCAGTGGTTATCAGTTAGATCAGTGGTTATCAGATAAATCAGTGGTTATCAGTTAGATCAGTGGTTATCAGTTAGATCAGTGGTTATCAGTTAGATCATCAATTATCAGTTAGATCAGTGGTTATCAGTTAGATCATCAGTGGTTATCAGTTAGATCAGTGGTCATCAGTTAGATCAGTGGTTATCAGTTAGATCAGTGGTTATCAGTTAGAACATCGGTTATCAGTTAGATCATCAGTTATCAGTTAGATCATCAGTGGTTCTCAGTTAGATCAGTGGTTATCAGTTAGATCAGTGGTTATCAGTTAGATCATCAGTGGTTATCAGTTAGATCAGTGGTCATCAGTTAGATCATCAGTGATTATCAGTTAGATCAGTGGTTATCAGTTAGATCAGTGGTTATCAGTTAGATCAGTGGTTATCAGTTAGATCATCAGTGGTTATCAGTTAGATCAGTGGTTATCAGTTAGATCAGTGGTCATCAGTTCGATCAGTGGTTCTCGGCTTGCTAACAAACGCTAACATTTTCTGCTTTTAATATTTCCTTGAGGGGGGGGGGGGGGGCAGCCTAAAGGTTAAAGATAGAATCTGCAATGCTGTCAAACAGCAGCCTCTAGGCACCATGGTCTGATGTGTGAGTTGGGGTTGAGTGGGGATAGGGGAGGGGTTGCTATTGCTGGCCACACCTCAGGCTCTGCCAAGAGAGGTCGGGAGAAATGCACACTATAATAAGTTATTAAAGCAATAATAATAAGCATTACAGATTCTACCTTGAGGAGAAGTGGGCTACTGGGCAGCTCCTAGTGGTCAACAGTGTCAGGCTGTGGTTGTACTGGGCAGCTCCTAGTGGTCTCACAGTGTCAGACTGTGGTTGTACTGGGCAGCTCCTAGTGGTCTCACAGTGTCAGACTGTGGTTGTACTGGGCAGCTCCTAGTGGTCAACATCGTCAGACTGTGGTTGTACTGGGCAGCTCCTAGTGGTCTCACAGTGTCAGACTGTGGTTGTACTGGGCAGCTCCTAGTGGTCAACAGTGTCAGACTGTGGTTGTACTGGGCAGCTCCTAGTGGTCTCACAGTGTCAGACTGTGGTTGTACTGGGCAGCTCCTAGTGGTCAACAGTGTCAGGCTGTGGTTGTACTGGGCAGCTCCTAGTGGTCAACAGCGTCAGACTGTGGTTGTACTAGGCAGCTCCTAGTGGTCAACAGTGTCAGACTGTGGTTGTACTGGGTAGCTCCTAGTGGTCAACAGTGTCAGACTGTGGTTGTACTGGGCAGCTCCTAGTGGTCAACAGTGTCAGGCTGTGGTTGTACTGGGCAGCTCCTAGTGGTCAACGGTGTCAGACTGCTGTTAATGTAGCTTCGTTTCTGCCATACAAAACGTCAGATCCCATTCTATCCCGTTTGAATCCCATTTATTTCCATTAATTAATTGAACTCTTGTCATGGCTGAGCCAGGCGGCTTGCTCTGCTGGCTGGGATAACTGTTTCAGTGTGTGACATCAGTGAAATCATCAGCTCTGATTGATCTAATGTTCAGCATGTGATGTCAGTGAAATCATCAGTTCTGATTGGTCTACTTTTGTGGGACAGACAGACAGACAGACAGACAGACAGACAGACAGACAGACAGACAGACAGACAGACAGACACAGACAGACAGACAGACAGACAGACAGACAGACAGACAGACAGACAGACAGACAGACAGACAGACAGACAGACAGACAGACAGACAGACAGACAGACAGACATGCATGCATTCATACATACTGACATGGATACATACAGACAGACAGACAGACAGACAGACAGACAGTAGACAGACAGACAGACAGACAGACAGACAGACAGACAGACAGACAGACAGACAGACAGACAGACAGACAGACAGACAGACAGACAGACAGACAGACCAACACTGTTACAGATCAGTCTTACAGTGTAAAAAGTGCTTTTTGGGAGAAATCGGATAGGCCTCCTAAAAATATGGGCTACTCCTTGAAGTAACTAAGAGATCAAATAAATAGTGATTGTGTCTAGTGTTTTCCCTTGTGTGCAGGTAGTAGTTCTTAAGGACTAATGACTGATCCCAGTGGAACGTTCGCTGACAGCAGTAAGACAAACACTTGGAGCGAGGGGGGGGGGGGGGGGGCGGTAGGGGGGGTAGCGGCTCTTTGAACTTTGTGTTTTAAGCCACACAGCTGTGGGGAGCTCAAGTATGAGGCTTTTGATCGACACAGAATCAGTGGCTTCAGCTCTTACGCTCCGGGCTGTGTTCGGAAAGACGCCGCTGACAAGAGCAGGGGGTCCCTCCTGCCTCCTGTCCAGGGAGGCTTCTTTAGACACAGAAAGACAGTTTTCATTTAGTCATCATTAAAAAAATAAAATAAAAAAAATTATGTCACGTTCTGTATTCGCTGAGATGACGTTAACTCAGCTGTGTGGGTAATATGTGGGTGAAGTGACCCTGACAGCAGTCTGTATCTGTCAACGAGCTGAAAGACTCACAGCACAGCGCACCCATCTCCACGGAAACAGGTGTGTGTGTGTGTGTGTGGCTCAGTGGCTCAGGGGCTAATAATAATGCAGGACCTGTTGCAGAGGTCTTTATTCGGCATGCAACGACACTCAATGTTTTAGCGGTACACACACAGCGGTTAGTTTTTAGCACACACACCGGAACACACACGCATGCATTGTCTCTTTAGAATCGCCGATGCGATTCGTCTCTGCGATTAACCCATCCCGTCGTCCTTCCCCCCCAAGGGCAGCCGGGAGCAGACAGGCGTCAATGTGAGCCGCGCCAGGGGACCAATCCAAGTGCTCCTGTCCGTCTTCGTCAAGGACGCCACAGTGTTAGCGATCTGTTGTTGTGCATGTTTTTCCATTGGGTTTATCTTATCGGGGGGGAAACCCTTGCGAGCACGGGGAGAACATGCAAACTCCACACAGAAAGGCCTGGGAGATACCCCACCTGGGTACCTGGCATCATGGAAACCTGGTCCCCAAGCGAAAATCGAACCCTGGACCTTCTTGCTGTGAGGCGACAGTGTTAACCACTACACCACCGTGCCGCTTGCTGTACCACCGCTACAGTGGTGGTACAGCAGTCGTCTGGTAATTGGAAGGTTCCCGGTTCGTTTCCGGCTCCTCCCGGCAGCGTGTCGAGGGAGTCCTCGAGCAAAGACACTTGACCCCTAACTGCTCCCGATGAGCAGGTCGGCACCTTGCATGGTCGCCTCTGCGGTCTGTGTGTGAATGTGTGAGTGAATGGGTGAATGTGAGGCCTAAGTTGGAAAGCGCTTTGGATATAAGCTGTTAAATGCAGTCCAAATGCAGTCAGTGTGTGTGTGTGTGTGTGTGTGTGTGTGTGTGTGTGTGTGTGTGTGTGTGTGTGTGTGTGTGTGTGTGTGTGTGTGTGTGTGTGTGTGCGTGTGTGTTTAAGTGGCCCTCCCCCCCCCCCCTTGCTGTCGCTCGTCCGCACTGAGAGAAGAAAAACTATCCTCCCAATAATACAGTATATATACAGTGGAGGAGAGAAGGAGGGAGAAGAAAGAAATAAGACAGATGCTTCCTCTCTCTCTCTCTGCAGTTTTTTCTCATTTTACGACGGCCTTGACAAAATAACCAGGCCTCTCATTATGTTATATGCAAACAATGATGAAGGGGCCGCCGGTCGCCCGTCATGTTAGACAATCAAGGGGGAGACCTTGCCGACATGCCGCCACGAGCGTATAATAAAGTGCCACGACGGGGGACAAATGACACTGCAGTTAATTTGCTGCGCAATGTTCCTGTAATTAGGTGAATTTGGCGCGGTGGTGGCGGGCTGTGGGGTGGCGGTGGGGTGGGGGTGGGGGTGGGGGGGGGGGGGGGGGGGGCGTCGGACCCACGACAGCTAGATCAAGGTGTTGATGAATTAGGGGTCCACTGTCAAGTTCAAATCACATTAATCAAGGTGGCCGAGTACGTAGACAGACCCACCACCCCCCCACCCCCACCCCCCGCCTCTCCTCCCCTCTCCCTCTCCTCGCTCTCTGGGCCGCGCTGTGATAAATAGCCCTGCTTCCGGCTGGCGCGTGGTATGCATCACCATCAAATCTGTGAATTTAAATGTAAGAGTACTATTTGGAGAATTCTATCCAAACCCCCGTTGGGGTTTTTCTCCCCCCCCTCCCCCCCCCCTATTTTCTCTCACCACGATAAAGTAACTTTATAATCGGCAAACTTGTGGGGGGAAAAAACCCACAAAAAACTCTCCTCGTTCTGCTTTTTCTAAGTGTGCCGTGCGGCGTTGATCCGCGGAACAACACTGGGCCTGTTCCTGTTCCACACGCAGCACCGGGGCTGAGAGGCTGAACCGCTACGCTGACTGTTATTGGCCACCACTATACTTCTGGTGGGAGTTTAATTACCGCGTTGCTTGGGGGCGACATGGGCCCGCGCCGAACAGATTAGCTCCACTACAAGCCATTAATGAACATAAAGGCGTGTTGTACGGTGAGGGGGAAAGGTTGGATGTAATGTATGACATCCCCCGCGCAGTGGAACAAAGCTAATTGAATGATGGCTTGTGCAAAGCTACCAGCCTCCAGATTGATTGGAGCCAAAAAAGCAAAGCTGGCCCATAGGTTACTGTAATCAAATACTAGGAAGCAATAGGGGTAGGGAGGATGACGTGGTTTATTTACTTTAAAAGTCTGTGAGTCTCCTATGTGTTCCATATTGAACTTGGCAAATATTCAACTCTCATCATTAGCGACACTCAGAACTCCCTCAACTGAATATGAATTGCTGTCTTCATCATCCTTTGTGTTATTAATCAGTGTATTATTATGCATTACAGCCACCGTCATTGACCATTTCCGATGCTGAATGACTTATTTCCTGAAAAATTATCAGCATACGTATCTCTGGTAAACTCTAGATTTAAAATGATGAGCACATACAGTATCTGGTAAGTACTAGATTTAAAATGATAAGCACATATCTGGTAAGCACTAGATTTAAAATGATGAGCAGATATCTGGTAAGCACTAGATTTTAAATTGTCAGCATATCTCTGGTAAACTCTAGATTTAAAATTATGAGGAGATATCTGGTAATCACTGTATTTAAAATGATCAGCACATTATCTAGTAAGCACTGTATTTAAAATGATCAGCACATTATCTAGTAAGCACTGTATTTAAAATTATCAGCATATCTCTGGTAAGCTCTAGATTTAAAATTATGAGCAGATATCTGGTAATCACTAGATTTAAAGTGATACGCACATCTCGGGTAAGCACTGGATCTAAAGAGGTTCTTCTACATGACTGCACGTGGAAAACACACTGATGCAGATTTGTTGATTCAATCAACTCATCAATTAGTCGACAAAAGTCCAATGACTATAGTCGACCAATCATTTACTTAGTTGAGGACCCTAGTACCCTCTTATGTACAGAATAATGTCAAACTTACCCATGCACTATTCATTCTCAGATTTCAAACGTATGACACATTATTTGAAAGCTTACATTCTGTACTTTCACAATCTGAAAAAATCTGGAAAATTAAAATGGAGACATGTGGCATCAATCACTGGTCGCGGTATATATATATATATATATATATATATATATATATTATATATATATATATATATATATATATATATATATATATATATATATATATATATATATATATATAGTGTAAAACACTCATCAAAATATTTACTCACAAAAACAACGAAGGGACAGCTTACCCGTGCATGGCGTGTAGTGCGTGGGGTTCATAGTGGTATCGTCCCTCGTGGTGGCGCATGTCAATCGGGATGGGCGTGTGGAAGGTTGGGAATATGTGGTGAGGAGCTGTCGAAACAGGAAAGAAGAGAGAGAGAGAATGAGAGAGAGCGAGAGAGAGAGAGAGAGAGAGAGAGAGAGAGAGAGAGAGAGAGAGAGAGAGAGAGAGAGAGAGAGAGAGAGAAAGGGGGGGAAGAAAAAGAGGAAGACTTCAAAAAGAGCTCTTTCCAAAAGATAAAAAATAAACAGAACATTTCAAAGGCAAAAAAGGGCTTTACAATCAAGCAAGATGAAATTCAGAGCCAGCTGAGCAGTTTCGTGTAAAATATTGGCACTATCACACAAGAGGAGTGGGATAAATAAATAATCAAAGTCGTCCTAAGAAATCCTACATCTTCAACATAAAAGATATCCAACTGGGCTTTTGACAAAGACCTGCAGCTAGCCGCCCTTTGAACTAGGCGAGATGATGGACTTTATTGAAGGGGGGAGGAGGGGCCCCCGGAACCCAAACTGGGACTGACAGCACGGGGGGGGGGGGGGGGGGGGGGCCTCAACTCACTTACAATGTGTGTAAACAATGTCGTGGTTCCGATTCCCCCTTAAAAAAAGAAAGACACCTAGATTTTTTTTATTCAAGCCTACGTCAAATGTAACTGTGTTCACTCTTGTGAAATGTGTGTTAAGAGTCAGATGATACGGCCGTAAAATCGTGAAAATGTTTCTGCTTTTCATTTTGAGGCATGGATGGTTTAATGGTCTTTTATTTTTTATTAGATTTGTGTTTTCATCAGGCATTTTTTTTATGGGGTATTTTTTTATTTATTTTAAATATATATACATTTCATTAACAACATGCTTTCCTCTTCATGAAAAATCCTTTTTTGGCTCCAGGGGAAGTTTGTCCAAAACATCACAACTAATTAATTGTTGTGACAGAAAAAACACAGCTGATGTTTTAGGGAAACGCAAGCTTTCATTTAGTTAGGGTTATTTTTTCCCACCACATAAATCGAACCTTTTTGGGCTCTTAAACCTTTTTATTTTTTTAAGTTTGTTTCTTGTTAAGATTTTTCTCAGGTTTAGTTAAATTTGCCATTTTTTCTTCATTTTGGAAATGTTCCATTATTAACTAACTC
>NW_028171267.1:0-10346 GCF_963971535.1 Notolepis coatsorum
TAGGTGGTCTGTGGTTGGACCAGAGCTGCTGGGGGCGGGTCACCACTCCTAGGAGAGGAGAGGGATAGTGCAATCAAAAACAATTCCATCACCTTGATGAACAGAGGTGGCTTAAAGCCATAGTTTCTGTAACAGAATAAAGTTGTTATTATCTTGATAACAATGATTGTAACATAGTACATTTGTTATTATCTTAATATCAGCTATTGTAACATAATACATGAGTTATTATCTTAATAACAGCTACTGTAACATAATAAAGTAGTTATTATATTATTAACAGCTATTGTAAATACAGTAGTTATTATCTTGATAACAGCAACCTGTTAAGCTGTAGGAATATTTCGCCTAAAGGTACATGCCTAAATAAATGGAAGATTGCTCCGCTTCTGCAAGTTCAATTTGCATGTTCTTGGTATCTAGGAACATCTAGGGACCTGGGGTTATGTATTTCCAGTGTCAGAAATATTGTGTCTGTTACTAGGCTTGAGTAAATTGTAATGAAGAAAAGGAGAATATAAATTATGATTTATTTTTGCATCTTTGACGGTGAATAATACCATGTTAAATCTGCGGGGTATGAGAAAATGCTCACTGAGCTCATTCACCACCTTATTGAGATCATGTGTACAAAAAATCTAAGCAAATGAATAAAGGGAAGATGATTAAACAGAAGGATTTGTAGATACAGTAATAAATGATAATCGATTTTAATTATAAATTCATATTTGACCTTGAACTTGACCTTGACCTTATTATGGCCAAATCATACATCTATGGATAGGAAAATGCTCCTCTTTCCAATGGCAGGGTTGAATATGGATTTAGTCATTTCCTTGCGATAAATTCGTATCTCCGATAAATCGTATAAAACATCGGTAAAAATGAAAATATACACTTTGACTACTGTTTTTGATAGGGTTATGGTCTTTACAAATTATATATTTTTAAAACATTAAACTCTTAACATCCAAGGGCCCACATGTGGCCCACACTTTGCCGACCTCTAGTGGCTCGGGTGTGCATTTCTTTTAATACAATATATATATATATTTGTTGCCTGTCGATTGCCCTTTCAGGTGACAAATCCGTTCAACGGTTCTCGAGTTACATGCCGATATGTGAGGCGTGCCCCAAAGTACGCAAAAGTACACATTACCACCCCCGACTCCCGGGGCTCTAGCTCCGTCAATCATTTGGCGATTTCGAAAACCTTTGCACAGGGTTGTAGCCAATGAGTGTGGCTTTCCAATGATACCCCATGATATGATAATTGGGGATCTAATATGGTCTCTATTGATCAATTTATGATAAAGAAAAGCATAGGGGACCTTAAGGCTTAAATAACAGCTATTGTAAATTTGTAACATAATAAAGTAGTTATTATCTTAATAACAGCTATTGCAACATAGTACAGTAGTTATCATCTTAATAACAGCTTAATAACAGCTATTGTAACATAATACATGAGTTATTATCTTAATAACAGCTATTGTAACATAATACATGAGTTATTATCTTAATAAGAGCTACTGTAACATAATACATGAGTTATTATCTTAATAACAGCTAACGAAAGCCCTGGGTTTCTTCTCTCTTAGGACTACAACGTTTTATGACAACTTCCTTTATTTCCTTCTAATTCATCCGGTTTCCGCCAAGATATTTATAAACTCATATTTTGCTATTAACACTTAAAATCATTGGTAAACAAACATAGTGCTGAAAATATACACGTTGACTACGGTTTTGATAGGGTTAGGGTATTTTATCTTGGCTACATTTGAAAAACAAATGCAACATTAATTAATATGGACTGTATTGGTCTATTTATGGCATGAAATTAAGCTTGTACCGGTACCGGACCGCTCTGGTTTAACACTTTCTCCGCCAACCCCCAGATTTCTTGGGTTATCTCGCCAGCGGTTGAGCCCAGAACACCCGAAAACCCGAGAAATCTCGGGTTTTCATAGTTTTTATTTTTCCGATTTTAATATTCTATGCTGTCTCACGGACCTCGGTGAATCATTGGGACTCATTCTGAGACGCAGAGAGTGCAATACCGTCAGAATCCTGCTAGATGGCAGTATCGCCTACCCTTTGAAACCTTATTTCACACTGTGTGTTAAATGGTATATGGTCCGGGCGGAGAATTTAGACCAAGCCAAGTAAATTGCTTCATCCGAGCACCTTGAAACGCATTCAGCACACTCCATGCGTATTTTGTGCCAGTTCATGTCAGGGACCCGATGGACATCAATACTGGAAATCACGATCAGACAATTGGAATATTCTTTTTGGGATACCTCCTAGTAAAGGTACAGTAAGGACTATATGACATCAATCCTACTTTGATCCAACAATGATTTCACATTGATCCAGCCGATCAACATATGTAGTATTACAAAAAATTCTGTTGTTTCTGTATGAAACATAATACTTATTATATACCTTTGATTTGGAAATAGTAACGTGTCCAGGCGAGCAACGCAAACGCCTTTAGCGAAATTCACATATTGCTCCATAACGCAGTTCCCAGGAATTAGCCAGGATCACTCTAAAACTATACAATATTCACCACGGGATAACACGCGAACGTATACATGAAAACATTTATTATTTTATACATGTTGGACAAGGGATAGTTACTGTCAAATGAGCCATAGTATTTTTCTCCATAGCTATAATATAGAATATACAGTAGATATAGTCCTGCAAACACCGCAACGCACAGTGAAAATGCCTATATTTTAAAGCGTGGCGCATTTACTACAGGATGAGGATAATAGCCGGCGCTCAAAGTGTTAAGGGGTTAAAGATTGTTGTTGGTCTTTAAAGATTTGAGTGTTGTTGGTCTTTAAGGATCACTTACTGGTCTCTCTTCTGAGCTCACGTAGCTTCTTAGCTGTGTGGGTCTCTAGAGAGGAGAGGAAAGAGAGGAGAGAGGAGGGGAGGAGAGAAGGGAGAAGAGGAGGAGAGGAAGAGAGAGTATGGGAGGGGATTAGGAGAGGAGAGAGAGTAGAGGGGGAGATGATAGGCGAGAAGAGGAGGAGAGGAGAACAGAGGAGGGGAGGAGAGAGATGGGATAAAAGAAGGAGAAGAAAGAGGGAGGAAAAAGGGTTTAAAACGTACAAGAATGTTCAATAATATTAGTAGAACCATATCTGTTTACGTGTGTGTGTGTGTGTGTGTGTGTGTGACTGTGTGTGTGTGTGTGTGTGTGTGTGTGTGTGTGTGTGTGTGTGTGTGTGTGTGTGCTAACCCTCCAGCTCGTTGTGGTAAACGGTCCCATCCTGCTCGATGCTGTACTGGACTCCATGAGGCTGGATGCTAAACGGTCGACTGGCCCTGTTCCTAAACACCACCTTGATAGTGTCACCTTCCTGTGCACGGAGGACTGGGCCTACACACACACACACACACACACACACACACACACACACACACACACACACACACACACACACACACACACACACACACACACACAGTCACACACACACACACACACACACACACACACACACACACACACACACACACACACACACACACACACACACACACACACACACACACACACACACACACACAGACACAGACACACCACACACACAGTCACACACACACAGTCACACACACACACACACACACACACACACACACACACACACACACACACACACACACACACAGTCAAAATGGCCACTGAGGAAACATTTCTAATCCAACTAGATTAAAGCTAGACAGAGTAGTTTATATCTACACAGAGTCTGGTCAGATTAAAGCTAGACAGAGTAGTTTATATCTACACAGAGTCTGGTCAGATTAAAGCTAGACAGAGTAGTTTATATCTACACAGAGTCTGGTCAGATTAAAGCTAGATGGAGTAGTTTATATCTACACAGAGTCTGGTCAGATTAAAGCTAGACAGAGTAGTTTATATCTACACAGAGTCTGGTCAGATTAAAGCTAGACAGAGTAGTTTATATCTACACAGAGTCTGGTCAGATTAAAGCTAGATGGAGTAGTTTATATCTACACAGAGTCTGGTCAGATTAAAGCTAGATGGAGTAGTTTATATCTACACAGAGTCTGGTCAGATTAAAGCTAGATGGAGTAGTTTATATCTACACAGAGTCTGGTCAGATTAAAGCTAGATGGAGTAGTTTATATCTACACAGAGTCTGGTCAGATTAAAGCTAGACAGAGTAGTTTATATCTACACAGAGTCTGGTCAGATTAAAGCTAGACAGAGTAGTTTATATCTACACAGAGTCTGGTCAGATTAAAGCTAGACAGAGCGTGTTGTAGAAGAAGGCGTCTGGCCACGTGGATCAGCAAGTGCATTTTTGGTCTATTCCATTACATAGAATGGAGCCTACCCTCTCCATGACTACATTACCCAGGATCCCCATATCCCAGACTACATTACCCAGGATCCCCCTCTCCAATACTACATTACCCAGGATCCCCATCTCCCAGACTACATTACCCAGGATCCCCTCTCCCAGACTGCATTACCCATGATCCCCATCTCCCTGACTACATTACCCAGGATCTCCCTCTCCCAGACTACATTACCCATGATCCCCATCTCCCAGACTACATTACCCAGGATCCCCCTCTCCCAGACTACATTACCCAGGATCCCCCTCTCCCAGACTGCATTACCCATGATCCCCATCTCCCAGACTACATTACCCAGGATCCCCCTATCCCAGACTACATTACCCATGATCCCCATCTCCCAGACTACATTACCCAGGATCCCCCTCTCCCAGACTACATTACCCAGGATCCCCCTCCCCCAGACTACATTACCCAGGATCCCCCTCCCCCAGACTACATTACCCAGGATCCCCCTCCCCCAGACTACATTGATTTACCTTACCTTGCTACCTTGCTACCTTGCTATTTTTTATGCTCGCTTATGCCTGTATTTTTTACTGTTGTGAAGCACTTTGAACTGCAATTTCTGTATGAAAAGTGCTATACAACTAAAGTTATTATTATTATTACCCAGGATTCCGAGGTGTATTTCCTGCGGGGAGCGCAGCATCTTGGTGATGAAGGTGTTGTCAGTGTACTCAACGTAGCGAACCTTCTTATAGCGACCGCCAATACGATTAGGACCACGAGTTAAGAACTCTACTGCTTCACTAGAGAGAGAGAGGGAGAGATATATAGAGAGAGGGAGATAGATATAGATATATAGAGAGAGACAGTTATTTTTTTTTTTTTACCCAGGATCAGAGCACATTAATCAACATCTTCAGGTCACCATGCATGTCTTTTTGGTGTGGGAGGAAACCAGAGAAAACCCACACGGACACAGGGAGAACATGCAAACTCTACACAGAAAGGCCCCCTGGGGTTCGAACCCAGAACCTTCTTGCTGTGAGGCAGCAGTGCTAACCACTGTACCACTGTGCCTTTATGTATGTATGTGTGTGTGTGTGTGTGTGTGTGTGTGTGTGTGTGTGTGTGTGTGTGTGTGTGTGTGTGTGTGTGTGTGTGCAGGGGCGGAGCTTCCTACAGGCGATATAGACGGTTGCCTAGGGCGCCAACCAGAGGGGGGTGCCAAAATAAAAAAATAAAATAATTTTAGTAAAAAAAAGAAATAAAAAAAAAAAGTATTTTTAATTTTTTATTTATAATTTTTTTTGCTCTGCGCAGTTTTGGCACCCCCTCTATATCTGCAACCAAAAAATTCTAACATAAAAATCTAAAACGGTCGGTCGGTCTGAGCCTCAGCTTTAGGTATTCACAGTTAGAACATGCTAGAGCGCTGTGCATTGATGGGTATCGGTCAAGTGTTTATAGAATTGAGCGTTGAGGAAAGAAAGACTAAAGTTAGAGAACTATGAAGAGGCAAAAGCCATCCGGCCATCCAGTATAAAAAGAGAAGAAAAGAAGAAGATGAGAAACGTGCCAAGGTAAAAGGTATGCAATTTTGTACAACTTCCAAGACCTGCCACACCAAGAGCTGATGAAGCAAGCAGAGGCACTTGTGTGCAGTATTGAACCTCGCCTAGGGAGCCAAATGTGCTAGGTCCGCCCCTGTATGTGTGTGTGTGTGTGTGTGTGTGTGTGTGTGTGTGTGTGTGTGTGTGTGTGTGTGTGTGTAGGTGTGTGTGTGTGTGTGTGTGTGTGTGTGTGTGTGTGTGTGTGTGTGTGTGTGCACCTGTCTGTCTGCATGGTGGGAGCGTAGTCCCAGATCTCCTCCTCAGCAGCGATGAAGGTCTCTCTCAGCTCTCCATTGGGGCGGGGCTTATGGACGTTGGGGAAACACTTCTTGATCTCAAATATAGCCTGCATGCCGGCTGGATATATAAATATTATATATTAGCAGCAATATTATCACATCAATATTATCTTGTGCGTGTGCGTGTGCGTGTGCGTGTGCGTGTGCGTGTGTGTGTGTGTGTGTGTGTGTGTGTGTGTGTGTGTGTGTGTGTACCCATGGTGTGGTCATTCACAGTGCAGGATAGCAGCCAGTGTCCTGGGTTGTCAGCCACCATGTCAGCGGTGGCGGTGGAGGCGGGGAATAGGCTGAGCGTGTCTGTGTGGTGGTTCTGACTGGTCAGGATCTGGCCATGGAAGTGAGCTGAGTGGATGTCCACCTGTCAGTCAGGAGGCACTGTTAGAGCAGGTCCCGCAGTCACCCAAATTATATATATCTTTTTAATCAGTGGTAGAGTCAATATCTATTTAAATAGCATATTCCACCTCTGTGAGATTGTCTACAACATAAACACATATCAAAGTTAGTTTTTAGTGGTGAAATAAAGAAATTATTATTTTGTTACCGGAACTTAACAGTCATGCAAATTTTGCATAAAACGCCTGTTAATTGCATACTGAAAGTAAATTGGACGCTATTCGGGAATCATTCATAGCAGATGCACAAGTCTGGCCTCTTTTGAAAGGAAACACTCTGAGTGCTAGTGTCATAGAGTTACAGAGGTTTGAACACACTGAAATAATAACATTTATTTTTTCATTTTTGTCTGAATTATTTTGCAAACAGATGCCTGCAGATCTCTGCTGGGGCCATAGCCTGAAGTCTTACCTAGAACATGTCCAAAGTTGATAACAATATCACAAAAAACTAGTGTTTTACACATCTTTATGTAAAGGTACAGTATGTTAAACCGGAGGTGGTCACTTGTTCGAATGGCTCGTTGGCTGTTTGGTCTTATAACCCAAGATTGGAAGCACGTAATAGGTTAAGCGTTGTGTCAATCAAATGGTGGCCATTTTAGCTTTCAACCGATTTGTTCAACCGTGTTGTTTGAGAGGTAATAACACAGCATGACGCCGACAGACGGTTGTAAAGTGTGTTGTGACGTGCGATGGCTCGTGGTTAACCACTTAAGGACCACCATGGGCCCGTATTCGGGCCGTCACACACTCACACGCACATCTCGGCACTTTGTGCTCGTCTCTTGGCTCCGGGCTGCGTTTTCGCGGATCAACCAATACATTGTTGGAAAGTTTAATTTGACGCCTTTTTATCGTCATCACACTCAACCTATTGCGTGATTCCATTCTCGAGTTACAAGATGAAACATCCGGTGATCGTCATTTGACAAGCCGTGACCACGTCCAGTTCTGAACGGTCCTGAACTGACCAGTCACCGCTGATGGCGAAAATAATTGACCACCGTTGTAGCCAAGGAGTGTCTGCTCCGAATCTCAGACGGGCGCTCAGAGCTCATATTAAACATATAGTAGATAGTGGACAGGAACACATATATATACATACAGAGCACAAAAATGCTCCATATCTATACACTATCTATCAAGCTACTCAACAGTAATTTTCTCACGTATTGCGATCCGACATCAAAATGCCACCAACCTACTGCCTGGCAAAGACAAAGTATCCCTATCCACCCAGCGGTTCCCCGTCCCCATCCACCCGAAGTACGCCAGCCCTCTCAGCCCGCGTATCAAGCAACATAAGGCTAATGCTAACGGTGAGTTAACAACCCAGCCCCACACAACAATGTAATACAGAGCCAACAGTTCAGCCCCACTATTACCAAAACAACAAGAATAGTGGTAGTGGGCGGCCGGGTAGCGCAGCGGACTAAGCGTCTGTCTACCACCACAGAGAATCCGGCTGCCAGCGGTGCCTCCGGCTTGGTCGGTCATCATACTAACACAATTGGTTGTGTTAGAGCGTGGGAAGCCGGTGGGTGGTAATCTGGTCGTTGTAAACAGCGACTCCTACAGGTCGGTCAGGGCGCCTGCACAGCGAGGAAGAGATCTGGGTGAGGTAGTGTGCCCTCCCACGCGTTACACTCACCCAATGAGAGTCCTCGCTGCCAGGTGAAAAGAGGCTGCTGGCTATCTCCTATGTATCGGAGGAAGCATGTTATAGACTTCAGGGCTCCCCAGACCAGCAAGTAGGGGGCAAATGCGCGCAACGACCAGGAAGGGGAGGGGGGAATTGGCATAACGACTAAATTGGGATGGGAGAAAAATACAAGAAAAATAGAGGAGAAAAAGTCGATAAAAAAAAGAATAGTGGTAGTGATGCCCATAAAAGGAATAAAGTGAACATACCCTTTTCAGCACAGATGAAACCAGATCATGCCAGCCCTTGTAGCCCGCATATCATCAACACTACATAAACATTGCGCTAACCATGAGCTAACAGCATTAGCAATTAAAATGTTGGTCAATATCCATTGCATCAAGGACGCTAGGCTACCAGCCGTTAGTCCAAAAGGTGAGCCCGATGCAATACAGTTTGTCAGTCAAAGCACATGTCGCATTAACTTAATTGAATACGAGGTTAGTGTAATGATCCAGAGGACTGTACATTGGAGGTGGTTGGGTGGGTGGGGTGGGGGGGGGGGGGGTTAACTGTACATTGGATTATCCACGAAACCTTACTTGGTCCCAAGAAGAGGGTCTCGTGTATTATTGGGTTAGGACATTTACTGTACATTGGAGGGGGTTGGGTTAGGACATTTACAGGGGCCAGTTTCGAATTGCAGTCTCCCGTATGTGCTCTTTGAGAGTGGTTTTGACAGTCGGTAGTGATTCACATTCCTTTACAGCTGTGGGTAGGGCGTTCCACATTGATGTGGCATAATTGCGAAACGTGTTTAGTCCCTTGTTTGAGCCGAATCTGGGTTTCACATGATTTGTGGAGCTCCCTCTGGTGTTGTGGTAATAAGACTTCTGGCTATGGAACCATTATGTTTTCCAGCTCCTACCTCTCAGCTGAAACTTAAAAACAGGCATCTGGCAACCAGTAACAAGAAATCTGTATCTAAACTATCTTTCATGTTTAAATGAAAGCTATCTTTGCATACAGTATGTATCTAAAACCATGCTTAAATTAGAGCTATCTTTGCATACAGTATGTATCTAAAACCATGCTTAAATTAGAGCTATCTTTGCATACAGTATGTATCTAAAAACATGCTTAAATTAGAGCTATCTTTGCATACAGTATGTATCTAAAACCATGCTTAAATTAGAGCTATCTTTGCAAACAGTATGTATCTAAAACCATGCTATCTTTGCAAACGACTCGTTTGAAAAAACATGTAATTTCTAATATTAGAGGAATTACAAACAGCAGCGCGAGACGCTCAGGCCTTGACTTGTTTTTAAAATTTTAAAAGTTTTCTCCCATCCCAATTTCGTATTGCCAATTCTCCTCTCCCCTGTCTTGAATGTTGCTCGACTATGCCTCCCACTGGCCGGTTGTAGTGAGGATAGAAGCATTGCATCACGTGTCCCCTCCTGTACACGAGGAGGCAGCCTGTCGCATCTTTTCACCAGACAGCGCGGACTCTCAGTGGCGAGGTGTAACGCGTGGGAGGCTCACGCTGCCCCCGATACTTCCTCTCTCTGCTGTGCAGGCGTCACCCAACCGACCTGTAGGAGTCGCTGTCCACAACGTCCAATCCCCACCCACCCGCTACCTCTGCCAATTGAGATAGTATGACGACTGGCCCAAGCCGCAGGCAATGCTGACACCGGGATTCGAGACCGAAGTCTCTTGCATTGGTGACAAGCGCAATCTCCGCTACGCCACCCAGCCGCCCAGGCCTCAACTTGTTTTCACCGCTGGATTACAAATACTTGACGGCCCACCCATCGCCTTTTGGTTAAAAGACTCCAAAGTCTATTCAAGGGAAAGTAGCTATTTGAATGAAAAACACAGACACCATTTTGACAGGCATTTCCAATCAGATGAAATATCACTTCATAAGAGTCGTTTACCTCGTTTCCTAAGCCAATCAGATGAAATATCACTTCATAAGAGTCGTTTACCTCGTTTCCTAAGCCAATCAGATGCCACTGGATTCTGTTGC